>NW_021634934.1:0-53479 GCF_004799145.2 Neltuma alba | reverse complement strand
AATCTCAGACATTCCATGAAAGGATAGAAAGATTCTTAGGAGCTAAATTGTAAAAAAAAAAAAAAATTTAGGACCAAGAGATAAGAAAGTTAGAGGCTATAATAAAGCCTCTGGAATTGAGTAAGAGAAATAAGGATGAGTGTGAGTGAGCCTACATTTATGCTAGAAACCTCAAAGGGATGATTGTTGAGGCTAAACTTTAGTAGGGATTTATTATAATTTGAAAAGTTATGGATCGAAATGAGTAATGATAGAAAAATACCCAAAAATTCCAAAAAAAAAAAAGAGAAATAAGGTGTTAAGGCCTATTTAAGGTTAAAAATGATGAAAATGTCTATGAAATGGATTTTTAGTAAATTGGCTAATTTTGAGAATTTTGGCTAATTAACAAAAAATTAGTAAAAATTAATTATTTAAAAATATGAGAAGGTGTCAAATAATTAGACAGTAATAAGAATTATTTTAAGAAATTATGTAAGATTTTAATTATTCCTAGCCCTTGGAAGCAAAGAGGTTTGCTTTAAAATAATCTAAAATTGAATTTACAAAAGTAGGGGTATCCATGAAATTTTTAAAAGAGAAATCTACATGTTGGGTTTTGGTCTAAAAAAATTAGAGAAATTTTCCTCAATAAAAAAAGGAGTGAATGATGCAAAAGAATGAATTTTCGGAGTCAGAGAATATCAAAAAGTATTTAGTCAAAGCTATGGAAAAATCTGGATTTTGGCCACTTGTGATGATCTAATTCTTTTGGCTATTGATGGTTGCCACATACACCCCTTGAGGTGTCCCAATTTTGGCCAATAGAAGGGGGGTAAATCAGATTTTCTATAAATACCCCCTCCTAAAATACATAAAATTGTGAGAAAATAGAGAAAATAAGGGGAGGTTTTGCTCAAGTGAAATCTGATCACTCTACCAAAATTTGAGAGGAGTTTGTACAAGGAATCATTTAGTTTTTACTAGGGAACCGTCAAGGTATGTTTAAGCCTCCTTATCCCTAAGTTCTGCATTAATTTGGTTAAGATTTTGAGTTGTAAAATCAAGGGTATATGCTGCCAAATTTTTGGTCCATTCATGTGATGTTAGAGAAGGATAGAGACCTTAAATACCAAGTGGAATAAGCATGTATAAGTGGGGTATGGATTGATTTTTGAAAGAAAACCAAGTTACAATTCTAGGGGTTCATTTTGGCCTAGTACTATTCATACAGAAGCAAATTGTTTTGGCTTGATTTAATGATTCCAATGGGTTTAAAATGTGTTTTTGCATAGAGATATGTTGTTGGAAAGTGTTTAAAATCATTGGAATCAAAATAGAATCTTTGAAAGTTATATACCCTTATTTGGCCACAGTGATTTCAAGGGGAAGGAGTTTGATTTTCAAAAATATAATTCCATATGTGAATTCCTTACAAAAAATTGTGTAGAAATGAGTCATGAGGTTATAGATTCTAAAAGAAGAATTATTTTGTTAAAAATTCAAGAAAAAAGGGAAATTGTTAAGTTAAAGTTAAAGGATCCTATTTAAGTTATTGGTTATTAATATAGCCTATATTTGTGCTTGATTTAATAGGCTTTGTGAGGAAGAGACAAGGAGAATCATTATCCCTTAAGGAGACCAAGTTGATCAAGTAATAAAAGGTAGTTTTGAATTATAATTTGATTGTATATTTTGCTTGTTTAGTGTGATTTGTTGTTTGATTGGATTGAAAAACTTGTGTTGTGATTTTGGTTGGTTGAATAACCTTGGTTTATGCTTTTGCCAAATGCATTGAACTGTGTTAATATGGAAGTGTAGATGTTCCTCTCCTAGCATGAGACAAAGCATGATTTTATGTGACTGGAGGATGTCTTGAAGTTCTATAACATGTCACATTGTAACTTGCTTGATTTGCATGATAATTGTAATTCAATTACTACTAAGATTTTCATAAAATCTCATTCCTCCTATGTTGAATTATACCTCACATAGGGAATGGCTCATCCATGGATCAAAGCAAGGAATTGGTGTTGGGATAGAAGAGCATTATGGAACTAATATCATTATGTTATGCTATGTAATGTTTAATGAACTTTATGCTACGTTGTAGTGAATTATGGATAATGATAAGATGCAAATTGTGTTGTTATGACATGTCTTACTATTGGAACATTGAATGGTACAATTTTAAAAGGATGTGAAAGGAGGAAAGAGAGGAATCAATTCAAGAAAATGGAATTAGGGGATAAAAATACCCTAAAAGAAGCTAAACTTGTGATAAATAAAATAATGAGAAATTGTTGGACTTTGGGCGTGAAATTTTACAGGCAAATGGATCTTATTTGTAGCCTAAAATAAGCGGTAAACCATTAAAATTGAAGTTTTGTGCTAAGAGTTATGCCCTTTCAAAGTTGGGCGAAAATATTAGAATTTCAAAAATTAACCATATGAATAGTGCCCTTTATCGAATTTTCTAGTGCTACGTTGGATGAAATTGAGCCTAATGAATATTTTTCTTCTATAAAACTCTTAGCAAGCTTCATATGAAAATTAGAACTATCCTGTTTCAATATTTCTAGAATTAATTATGAATTTTTAAAGTTGTCCTAATTTCTGATGAACATTGTACGGATAGAATTAAATGTGAAATTTTGAAGTTTGGAATTTTTCATCCCGAAACATTTGGAAATGCATTATAATGATTCCATTTGACATATAATGGTGTAATAAAGGAGGTGTTATACTTTTTGGTATCAGAGCAAAGGTTCTGACTTTGTTCTTGTGCACTGTATTTATTATTATGATGCATAATGATTGATTATTGTTTAATACTTGTGAATCGTGTTTAATAGTGCACTGTTTTGTTTGGTTTGTGTTGTAAAGTGTGGTAAATTGTTATTGTGGGTCATGGTTGTTTGATTGAATGCTTTTAGTTAGGATTATATCTAGGGTGGATTGGTGTATTATAGATTAAGTTGAGTACAAGATAAGTTATGGCCTGCTGTAGCGATGATTCCGGGGCAATGGTGAACCAGAGCATGCCGAGGGAACTGTACCCAAACTGGTACTATCCGCATGTTTCTAACCTCGACGTCCTGACTTCACCACCCGGATATTACTAGCCCCTTTGGGAGATAGAGGATATTTTTTCTAAAGGAGACTCTAACGATATCATAAAACTTGAGAAAGGTGATATCCAAAGCACTACGAGACCAGTCTAGCTCAATCTAGCTGAAAATGCACAAGGAGCACAAGAGATTTGCACATGAATTGTCAAAATGCATTACCTAAATATGTACTTGAGATATTATTATATTCATTTATTAACAATTAGTAAATTTTTTTCCATGCAGCTTAGGATGTCCAGTTCATCGTGGATCTTTTTGACAGCTAGGTGTTCACAAATGTTGGTGCCCCTACTAAACCTATTAACAATTGTCCATCTATAATGATTGATGACAATCAGAGATTGTGTGATATCTCTAACCACATGACACTTGTACCTGTTAAATGGGAAAGAAGGTATATTCAAGCAAGAAAGCTATCATTAGAGATTATGAGAACACTTCCAAAGGGCTAGTTATGAAATATGGTGATGAGAGGGTCCATAAGGCTATTAAATAAAAGTAGCATCATATGCTTGTGTGTTGTTTTGTTGCATTTTGGTTATGTGCTTTCTAGGTCTAGCTTTACATTCCATGTCCAAGCTGTGCTTTTAATTTTCTACCAAATTGTTTATCATTTGACGTAATTGTTTTATCTTCTTAGGATAGTGTATAATTTCAATGTTCAAATTATGCTATGGTCTTTATTTTCCTTAAGGTAACCATGCTTCATTTTGTTGATTTTCTTCTATACTAACAATTTGACCATTATAATTATATTTATACTAGACACTTAAACTAACTAAACTTTGTAGATAAATAATGCATGTATTAGTAATAGTAGGGTTAAAAAAATTTAACAATTAGTCATATGAAGGAAAGATAATTTCAGCTTTCACATGCCATTAACTTATAGGCATTTGAAGAAATTATAATATGAAAATCAATATGTTAGGGAGCATTTTAAGTTCACACGACTTAAAGAAACTAGTAGACGAATTAGAAAAAATTAACATCTTTGACCTTTTTCACTTTGAGAGATAGAATGACAGTTTCAATGATATGAGATAAGTTCCCTCACATGTGGGGTAACACTTCAAAGAATGGAAAATGAAGCCCAATGCTAATAAGACTTATTTTGGGCTTGTTATGTAGTTAAACAAATATTCAATATATGAGATTGCCTTAAAGAAGCTTGACTGATAATTTAGTATTAGTTTCAAGTACATGCCTGTCCAGTTCAATCAGAAGAAAATAGATAGGCCATTGTATTATGCATCTTAATAGTGGGAATGCATATATAATAATTTGAATGTTTGAACTTCTTTTTGTTTACTAATTAAATCTCAAGCAAGTAATAAATTTGAAGAAGCAAGAAAGATATGATAAATACTTGAAAAAGGAAAGTTGATGTTAAAAGGATGTCAAATTCATTTAGAAGAAATATTATCTCCTATCATTGTTCTTGGACAAGAAGAATGCTCTGTGAAGCAAGAATCATTTGATGAATACCTAAAAAAGGCAAGTTGATTTTAAGCCCTAGCTCCTTATTGGTTATTGCAAAGGTTACATGTCCATATCAAAATAAATTTGTAGATAGGACCCTTCTTTGAAAAGCCATGGTAGTAGATATCAATTGAAGCATCATTGTGATGGATCTTGAATTGTTTTTGCATATTCAACATTGGGTCAGTATGTTAAAATCCATTATTCTTCAAACCTTTTATTGTAAAAGTTGCAACTAAGGTCCACATAGATGTGTAAATGGTTTGTGCATAAATTCCTTAGTTCTTCATAGTATATTTATATGAAGAAATAAGAAGTATATTTATATAAGGAAATAAGCTTCACATATGTTGCCACTATAAACAAATATATGAACAACATTAAAACAATCATGATTAATCCTTTATTAAAGTCCATTTAGTTTTCTATTGAATTTTACTGATTCGGCTCTAATTGGTATGAAGTGGTGTATCTCATTGTGACCCCAAACCCTAACAATTTCTTCACTTAATATGTTTGTTATCATCCCAATATTGGTTTGTACAAAGCGAGGTCACCTTCTTTTAATTAGTATGTCTAGTAAAGCAATATCATCCCTAAGCAAGTGACCACTTCTCAAATGTTATGTAACTTGCTATGAGTTTAGCTCAAAACATATTTTGCTCTCCATTGTAGGATGAATCATAGCAAACATTGACCTCAAGCACATAGAATACTTTATATTCAATAGCCTGTCAACATCCCACCATATATAGAAACCATCTATACGTATTCATACTTTCTCCTTCTCTACTATATGTTCCCAAGTTGATATTAGATGGGCCATTAACATAAGAAATTCTTTCATGGTAGGAAACAAAGGAGTGGAAGGTATTCCCATGAATGAATTACTAGCTTGCCAACATCTTTGTGCTCAATAAGTTAGTTTGCCATGTTTATTTTTGGTCTGCAATTGTTTCTTTGAAAGTCTTGCTTCTTATGTTTTTTCTTTTTGGCCATTATTGATATGAGAATTTATTGAATGCCTTCAATACAATAACCTTGAAGATGTAGTTAAGCAGATAGAAGAGTGTGATTGGTACAACAACCTTTTAATGTGATTAGCCAAGCAAATAGAAGAGTTAAAAGCTGATGAATTCGAGCATACCTGAAATGTATAATAGAGTTAAAACTGCTTTGACTTCCTTTCTCATCTTTGGGACTTTTGCTCAAAAGGGGTCTAGTAGCCTATCCAATTCAGGCTATTTCTGGTACTTCTATGCCTAAAAGTTGGGACGTTACAAATGTCTCATATTTGTTAACTTCACCTATGCATCAAAAGTGGTTGCCCGTGTGAGAAAGCCAACCTTTTTAACATGTACGACATACTAGACATTGTATACTTTCGGACAAATACATAAAGTGATGACAGAAAAATATATAATTTTATTAGTTATAAAAATCATATTATATAAGGTCTGTATATTACACTTTACGCATGCCAAGGGCTTGGATATGTTGCTTAAAAACTTTCTCGCCTATTGGCTTTATTAGGGGATCTGCTACCATACATTTGGTTGAAATGTATTGTACACTAACAATCTTTTATGCTATATAATCTCTAACAAAATTATACTTGATGTCAATATGCTCGGTCTTGTTGTACTGTGATACTTGGGATCTTTGATATAGGCTATAGCTGCAGTGTTGTCATAGTATACTAACATTGGATTGGTACTCTTGTTTCCAAATCCAAGGTGTTCTATAAACCTTTTCAGCCATAAAGCCTCTTGCACTGTTGCGGTGCATGCCATAAACTCAGCTTCTATTGAATGTAAGGCAATGCACGTTTGCTTCTTGCTGCTCCAACACATAGCACCATTGTTGAGCAAGAAGGTATAACCTAAAGTTAACCTTCGTTCTTCTTCATGTTCGCCTACATCAGTATCAGAGTACCCAACAAGGCACAGATTTCTTCCTTCGTAGCATAATGCATAATGCATAATGCATAATCAGAAGTGCCCTTTAAGTATCTCAAGATTCTCTTTATTGCTTTCCAATGCTTTTCACCGGGGTTAGACTGGAATCTGATCACCAGTCCCACTGCATAACAAATATCTAGTCTTGTACACATCATTATGTACATCAAACTGCCAATAGTACTGGCATATAAAATTCTTTCCATCTTATTTTTGTCAGACTTGGTTTTGGGACACATGTCAGGACTCAAGGCTACTCCTATAGCAACAGCAGTACTCATGGGATTGCAATCTTTCATGTTAAACCACTCAAGAATCTTATTGATGTAATCCTCTTTTGAAAGAGAGAGGATTCGTTTTGAATGATCTTTTTGGATCTTAACTCCAAGTATATACTCTGCTTCGCCCATATCTTTCATCTTAAAATTTGATGGAAGCCATTCTTTAATAGCCACCACCGAATCTAGACTATTTCTGGCCAATAGTATATCATTTACATATAAGGATAATATGACAAAATTACCCTCAAACTGCTTAATGTAGACACAGTGGTCTTCCTCTATCATTTGGGAGTCATATGAGGTTATTGCTTTGTGAAATCTCAAATACCACTATCTAAATGATTGTTTCAATCCATAAATGGATCTTTTAAATTTACAAACTTTATTCTCCTTTCCTTTTTCAATGAAACTCAATGGTTGTTCCATATAGATTTCTTCATCTAGATCACCATTCAGGAATGCGGTTTTTACATCCATCTGATATAATTCTAGGTCTAAACTATTTACTATTACCATAAAAAGTCTAATGGAGTTAAAAGGCATAACAAGTGAGAATGTATCTTCATAATCTATGCCTTCTTATTGTGTGTATCCCTTTGCTACTAATCGAGCCTTACATTTGTCAATTGATCCATCTACTTTTTTTTAATCTTGAGAGCCCACTTGTTCCCAATGGCTTTACATCCTTTTGGCAGATCAACTAACACCCAAACTTGGTTCTTTTTCATTTAGTCCATTTCTTCTTTCATTTCTTTCTTCTATTCCTCCTTGGCAGAACTGACAAGGCTTCTCATACAGAATGGGGCTCATCATCCCTTTTAGAGTAACTAAGAAAGATTCTCTTCTATTTGAAAGCGTCTTTTGGGAATACTTTCCCTATTACTCCTTCTGAAGGGGGCTGTTTGTTTATCTTTCTTTCTTTGTTCAGGTCTCGATGTTGACCTTTCTTGGCTCCCACTCAGATTGACACACCTAGACGATTCTGGTTTGTCAATTTGTTCTGCACCGTCTTGTTCTTGTGTCTCATAAAGAGAAAAAGTGAGGTCAACATCTCTTTTATTAGGAAATTTAGTCTCAATGAATGTTGCATCTCTTGATTCTATTTCAGTCACCGTTCCATCTTTGTTTTCACCTATAAAAACATATCCCTTAGATTGTTCAGAGTACCTTATAAAGATACATTTTTTTCTTCCAGGACCCAATTTCCCATACTTGTGGGAACTATCATGGATATACGTCACTGACCCCCAGGGTCTTAGGATGCTTAGATCTGGTTTGCGTTTTGTCCATAAATCGTAGAGTGTGGAAGCGACTGATTTTAAGGACACACGGTTAAGTATGAAGGTCACTGTTAATAAAGCATCACCCCAATATGAAATTGGCAGGTTTGCTACATAACCATGTTTAGAAGAGTTTTGTTTCTTCTTGCGGCAACTCCATTTTGTTGTGGAGTGCCAAGGATAGTCAGTTGTCTAATTATCTCTTTCTCTTCACAAAGTTGTTTGAATTGTTTAGATAAATATTTACAACCTCGATCAATGTATAATGCTTTAATTTTATTGTCCATTTGATTCTCTAACTCATTTATGTATCGTCTGAAGCACTCAAGAGATTTAGACTTATGTGAGATCAAATAGACATGACCATATCATGAAAAATCATTAATGAAGGTAACGAAATACTAAGCTCCGTGTCTCGCCCTCATACTCATTAGACCACATATGTCGAAATGGATTAATTGCAATGGATTTCCAGCTCTTGTTACCTCATCGAAAGGTTTTCTTATTGCTTTACCAGCTAGACAATTTTCACATAGGAACATTTTCATATTCAGAATAGCACCTAACAACCCTTCTTTGGCTAATTTAATCATTCTATTTTGATTAATATGTCCTAGTCTAGCATGCCAGGTGTTTATGTCAACATTACTCAAAGAAATAGCAAATCATTCATTACGATTAAAATCAACGACAATATCCAAAACAAAGAACTTTTTAAATAAGAAAGCTAAACCATAAAGGAGTGAGTTGCTTGAAATGTCTACAACTTTACCATGAAAGTTTACATCAAACCCAAACTCTAAGAGACATAAAACAAAAACCAAGTTCTGCTAGATGTCGGGAGCGCAAAGCACATCATAGAGTATCAAGGTCTTCCTACCATGCAAAGTAAATTTACAGGTGCCAAAACCTTTAACCTCGATCCTCACGTTGTTCCCAATATAAAGCCACTTGCTTTGATACGGCAACCAACGGTACTCGATGAAGGATCCTCAATCCCTAGTTATGTGGTCTATGGAGCCTGAGTCTACAATCCTAGAAAAAGAAACAGGTTTTGTTAGAAAAACAGTACTAGAAACATATGAAACATGTGAATTCACATAATTCACATGTTTTGAACAGTCACGCGTGAAGTGGCCCATTCTCTGACAGGCAAAGGACATGACCTTCTTCAGGTCCAGCTTCTTCTTCCCACTTTTCTTTCTCTTCTTCTTGAATTGTTTCTTTCCCTTTTTTTGGGTTGAGGACCACCCTTCTTCTTTTTCTTTTGGAACTTCTTGTCCTTCTTGGAATCGGGCTTTGATTGGGAAGTGCTAGTATCCTCAGCGTAATAAGCTTGTCTAAAGGACTTGTAAGCCTCTAAACGTTCATCCTCCAGCTCCAAGTGCTTAGCAACATCATTAAAAGTAACGATGTTTTCATTATGAGTTAGGTTAACTTTCATATGCTCTTAGCTAGCAGGGAGCGATCTGATAATAGCCTGCACCTACTGTTTATCAGACAGAACGTGTCCAGCTCCCTTAAGCTCCCTGATCATGTTGGCCATCTCTCTCAGATGTTGCTTCATATGATTGTTTCATTTAATAAATCCCCCTTATTAAGCTCAGCAATAATGTTCTTGGTTGCCATTTTTAGTTCTGTGACAAATTTTTCCACATTATTCTACATTCTCTCTAAAAGAGAGATGTACCATAGAACATTTAAGTTATATAGCACAGCGGAGTATACAATGTCATGTGCTTATATTATCTTTGATCAGAAAATAATGATATTGCAAGATCCATTATCAAGAACATATGTTTGTACCTCCTATCACACAGATACAAGTAATAATCACTATGTTCTATCAAGAATTATGTATAAGTACTTCAGAAAAATTGTGACTCTTAGAAGTCTTATCTTCTAAAAGCTGCCACTTATAAAAAGCATACATATATTATTCACAAATAATCATCTAACAATAATTTAAGTAATTTCATTAAATAAAATAAGACATTTAGTCTGTTTACAACAAATGAACTCAAAAGCTCAACATAATAAACATTAATAAAGCAAATACAAAAATTACATCATTTAATATGAGCCCGACAATAATCAAGCATTGTGTTCCCGAGTTTTCTAAGTTTGCGTGATTTGGTCATAAAGGAGGAAACTAATTCTATAGACCAAATCAAGTAAGATTTCCTTATGGGTTTGTCTTTAGGTCTGCCTCTAACCTTATTGCTCTTATGTATTCCATTATGACTTTAAGGTAGAATTCGGTATTCTTCTTATCAATCATATATTGGATGTAACTGGTGAGCAAGCCATTGATGCCTTTTATGTTTGTTAGTTTGGCCGCATCTCTTTCAGTTATACTCATAGCTAAAGCAGGGGTACAGGGTTGATTCACCTCTTCTCCTTCCTTAACTTCGATTTTATCAAGAAGATAAAGTGAATCTTTAAAGACCAAATGAGGTTTGTCACAGAGGGGTTCAATGGGGAATAAAGTCTTTGACTCAGGTCCGGAATCTTCGAGACCACTTGAGATTCCTCAAGTGGCTGTTCTTCTATTAACTCCTCCGGGTCCTCTTCAGGGTCCTCCTCAAGTTCGTCGTCGAGGAATATGAGGTTTAATGAATCATATTTAGTAATTTTAGTGCTGCTTGAATCCCCTTGGCTCATTTTTTCCTAGGAATTTAATAATATAAATTATTAGAGGTATTCTGGAATTTTTAACCACAAAAAAAAACTAGAAATACACTAAAATACTCAAAAAATATATTCAAAATTGCCCCAAAAATAGGCAAATTATATACCATAACGAAGCTCATGAATTTAGGGAATTTTAGAGACAACTCACACCTAAAATAGACTTCCCACACGCTACATGCACCCTAAGAAGAATAAAAATTGAGAAAATAAAAAAATGTTGAATCCCAGTTACGCTCTTGGCGCATGACCTCCACGCACCGCCTTGTAGTCCATCGACCGCGACACGCGCTATGCCGGCTGCCTCCATGCACCACCACCTCTCAGGTGGTGGTATCCACGTGTCGAAGGGGCATGCCATGTGGCTGCACGTGCCATGTGGTAGTTTTGTCACCTTTTCCCTTTTAAAAAAAAAATAATTTAGACCTTTTTTTTGGCTCAGTCCGAATTAGGCCCAATAGATTCCAATCCTTTTTTTTTGGGTATGGGCTGAAGGAATTTGGGCCTGCGTCTCCCTTTCTTTTGTTTTTTTTAGAAGGGCCAAAACAATGTTGTTTTGGCTCTAGAGGTTGTCTTTAACCTTCAGCCGAGTTGTCCTAACCCGGCCTGCAAACAGGGCGGGTTTGATGGACCCGTCGGACTTGAATACTTCTCTCCTTTATATGTCCTTCGTTGGACGTCCAAATTTTATGTACTTTATATTGTTTTCTTTGTTTTTTCATCCTCTACATAATGAGATAAGTTTTGGAGCCTAAAAACTTAATTTTAAGTAGACTTAAAAACAAAAAATGAAACTACCGAAAACATAAGTCTTGTAAAACGAATTTCATGGAGGCAGAGAAAGAATCTAGTATTTCTACTTACAAAAATAAGTCAGATATTAATCATACTAAAAATAAATGAAAGGATTTGCATAGTATATTTAAGAAAATCACAGAACGCACAGTAACTCAAGGAAATAAGCATTGAAGTAGCATAAAAAAAAAATGAACGCAGGTCTTTGAAAGAAAAAAACACAGCCTACAGAATAACGTTACTCTGATACCATTGATGAATTCGAGCGTACCTAGAATGTATAACAGCCTCAGATAGCCACGCGGAGGTTCGATCATGATGACAGAGTCGGATCTTTTATCTCACAGCAAATACACACTTGAGGAGGGAGAACAAAGAATAAGAGGGAGGAGTCAAAAACTGAAACATGCAAAGACTAATCCATCCGGTGGTTTCTTAACTTCATATTTTTGAAAAAAGAAAAACTACCTCCACACAGTTATTCTTTAATCGTTCTAAAACATCCTTCCATTAACCTCTCAGAGTACGTGTTCAGAAGCGTTACGATTCAAGCGATTCATGAAACAAACCTGTAGATTAAAAATTTACAATTTGTTCTTTGGTTACTGTACATTGGTTAAATTTCATATTTTTAGTCCAACTTTGAAAAATTATAACTAATTCTATAAAAATCATATTGAGGTACTCCAAAATTCTAATTGAATCCCTTTCAATTCTCTATAGGAGAAAAATATCAAACTAGACTTATCTCAAGCCAATTCGTACAGTTTAATCCATGAAAATCATTATTTATTTGATAAATTTTGGAATTTCCAGTTTTCTTGGCTCAACTTTGGAAATTCGCATCTCTTAGTATACATATCCAATTGAAGTGAGCTACCTATCATTTTAAATCTTGGGTTGTGTATAATACATATACCAAGTTTTATGGCTTAATTCATACATTTGATAGGTCAAACTAGAACTGGAAGTTGACTGCTCCAGGATCTACGTTTTATCCATTAGACAATTCTTGCTTTAATTCTTTTTATTATTTTGGCATGTGTAGCTTGACCCTATCTTTTCCCATTCATTCTTATACATTCTCATTCATACTATAAACATTCTAAACAAGTACATTGCATCATTGGCATTCATATACGTAATTTACACAATAGGAGAATCATACATTAACCAATAGCTTCATTCATTAACATGAATAATTCTCCACTTTCTTCTCCTTCCTTCTCGTGCTCTCCTTCATACAATCACTGTCCATCATACTTGACCTAAATAGTTGGTTAGGGAAGGGTGAGATTTGGGAGAATCTCAGTAGCAAACAATAACCACTCCAAACATACATGGCAAGCTTGACATTTATAACATGCTTGCAACTTAACATATTTATAACATAATGACATGTTTAGAAATCATCACGCATTTATCATAAAATATATAGGCCTATGGCATATTTCAAACACATTCACAATCACAACACATGAGTTCATAAAATCATATAATATAGAAACATGTCATACATACAAGCAAATACCAAGCACATAAGAGTAAGGTAAAGTTTGCTACCTTGTGTCTTTAAACTTTTTTTACTTCCTCTTGCTCCCCAAGTCCTGACACTTAACTGGTAGTTGGGGCTTAAAAAGTGCACTAACATTAGAAGGTAGTTAGACCATCTCATTAGGCTTGAACTTCTTTTTATATTTACACATATCCCTTAAAATTTTAGCATATTTAGGTTGAGAGGCTAACTCAAGTAAAGGTATATTAACTTTTAATTTGCTAAACAACTCAAACAAGCATCATCTTTCTTCTTAGAACTAGCTTTTTTCATGCCTTGAAGATAAGAATGTGGAAAGGGAAGTTCTTGAAGATTTACCTCATTACTTTTTTTGTAAGCGGTTTCTTGAGTGTGAGGTTGACTTCCCTTAGCAGCTCCAACATCCTCTTTATCATTCACAAGTGTAGTGGCCTTCTTCTTTAAGATGCTCTTCTCTTTCACACTTTCATATGAAGGTACAGCTGTAAGGGTTGGCTCCTTGAGTTGTAAACTTTTATCAAAATCAACTCCTACATCTTCATCTTCACTTTCCTCATCTTTCTTCCCAGCTAGCTTGCCACTTCTCAAGCTTATGGCATTTAGGCTCTTGGGATTAATTACAGTGTTGGATGGTAAATTTCCTTTCCTAGCATCTTCCTCACTTTTAGAACTTACTATTTGAGTAACATAGGCTTGGAGATTGTTGTTTTTGACCTCAAGTTGCTCCACTTTGTCACATAGCTTGCTCATCATCTTCAATAAAGTGTCCTCTCTATTTGGTTCTTGAATTGGGATCTCTCTTGTTGTAGATGGTCCTATATAATTTCCCATAGAGGCATTCCCAAACTGTCCTTGAGAATTTCCAACACTTTTATACATATTTTTCTTACCTGGACCACCTTGAAATCCTCTATTATCATTGCCACTCCACTTAGGTGTGAAGTCTCCTCTCCAACCATTATTGTAAGTGTTTTGTGAGGATTGGTTGGGTCTTTGGAAGTTCATGGCAGCTACATCTCTTGACTCAATCATGGAGGGACAATTAAGAGTAGTGTGCATAGAACTAGCACACACATCACAAGTGGTAGGAGCAAGAGCTTAAGTCATGGGGGTGGAATGTAGAGCTTTAACTTGAGAAATCTGGTGATGTGGGCATTTGGCAAGGAGGGCTATGAATCTTGTCCAATACTCATACAAGCTTTCTCCAATCCCTTGTTGCACACTATAGATCTCTTTCCTCATTCTAGCTGTCCTTGAAGCTGGAAAATACTTTTCTAGGAATTGCTTCTTCAATTGCTCCCATGAAAGTGTTGCAAAATGTTGAGGCAACATGTGCAGCCATTCCTTAGCCTTGCCTTCCATAGAAAATAAGATGGCTCTACTCAGTACATCATCAAGGTGGGCTCCAGGAGGCTTCATGGATGAGCATATCATGTGAAGGTTTTGGAGGTGCCTATGTGGATCCTCTCCTGCATTGCCATGGAATTTAGATAAGGCACTTATCAAAGCTCCTTTCAATTCAAAGTCAGCATTAAAATTATAGAACCCATAAGGATTATAGTCAACATTAGAAGAATTCATTTCTCTTATGCTTCTATGCCTAACATTAGCTCTATTGTTTTTAGCTTGTTGCTCTTGTACATTATTATTCACATTAAGTCTTTCTTCCTCTCTATGAACTTCATTAACCCTTGGTGGCTCATTATCCTTAGACATATTATTCTGATCCATGATAAAATGATGATCTATGTAATTGCCAAGTGAAGAATTAGATTTAGAAAACTCAGATGAATCACAAGAATATTTAGAATGTAGTGAAAATCGGGGTGTAAAAGGTTTAGGATGTTCAAAATGTAAACCAATAGTACCCTCAAGTAATCTTTATTTCCTAAGTACTCTCAAAGTCTTATTTATTTCAGTGTCCAGTGGCAAAAGTGTTCCTTTTCCAGATTGGGTCATACAACACTTAGGCTACTTCAAGAAATTAAGCACCCAAAACAATTCAATCTTCAAGAATCAAGAAATTGAATAAACCAATCAAAGAATCAATGAATTCAAGTCAATAGCAACTTAAGATACTCCAAAGAACGGCAAAAGGTTAAAAGAATGCTATGAAAGATAGTTCAGAACAGTCCCTGAAAGTGTCTGCAAAATGGCACTTTGTCGCGACTACAAGTAGTATTGGTCACGACAAACAACTTTGGCCGAATTGAACTTCTCCTCTTTCAGGATTTAGTCGTGACTAAAGTAGGGGTTGGTTGAGGTGAAAAATTTGACAGAATCGAATACCTGGTACAAAATAAAGCAAGTTCCAATCAGATCTATCACAACCACTTCCCAATTCACCAGGATAACTTCCAATAGCAACTTTTCAGCAGATGCACAACCAAGAACACCAAACAAATCAAAGAATTTACTATACTCCAAAACCTTTGTTGGATTTACAGAAAGTTTTCTCAAAAACCAGAAATCACAAGTAAGGAAAACGGCAGCAAAACTCAATCACAATATGATATTTGAGCACTCGATTACCAAAGAGCTAAGCTCCCTGGCAACGGCACCAAATTTGATGAAGCCTTGTCGTTAGACTCTCAAATAAAACTAAGCTAAATGCAATATAGTAGCACTATCCTAGATGTCAATCTCCTGAGGAGCCTTTGAATGCCTTAGTAATCTTATCACAAATATCAATTTAACCAAATATGATGTATGAAGTATGTATATAACTTGTGATTATATCAAAACCTAAGTACAACTATCTAAACTCTTTGTAATTTCTGTATTTTAATGAATGAAGTGAATGCAATGTATGAATTATCCTTGATGGTCAAGTCCACCAATCATCCTAGTTCCTCTGTTCATTGAGTTCAGTTCCTTTACTAGACTCGGTTTATGAAGATCTTTTACAAACAATGAATTCAATGAGCTAGAACCCTAAATCATCAAACTCATCTAAATGTCTAATATGGATTATGTTTAGTAGTAGGTATTTAACTCTCTTAATTAATGATGCTAGCACCCTAAATGACCAACCAAGAGAATCAAACACTTGATTAGAGTGCAAAATACAATCCAAATCTCAGTCTCAATGTAAAACAACCAGATTACACCTCTTTACAATCACAAATCACAGATCTAAACCATAAAAACTACAATATATGAATGTAGAGAGTGAAACTAAGATTAAGGTTGAAGAAACTCCTAATTGTAGCTCTACGAACTCAGATTGGCTTCATTGAACACCAAGGAATGAAGATCTAGCCTCTCATGACTGAAATCACAGCTTCACCAAGCTCTGCAACTTCCATGACCACAGCAGCAATGATCTGAAGGGAAATGGAGGGGAATAATTGGTTGAAATAGAAGAATTGGGGTAGAAATGATGTATTATTATGGAGAATGGTAGGGTAGTGAAGAGAGACGAAGTGGGAGAGCTCTGGACGGAGAGAATGAAGCTAAAAATGGAAGAAATCACAGAATCATGAACTAACACGTGTTCTGGAATTTAAATCTGGGAATTTCGAGCTTTCGTCGCGACTAACTTAGAAATGACACCGTACGAATAAGTGACAGTGTTTCCCTTAGGACGTATATTAGTTGCAGTGAATACCATATTTGGTCACGACGAATATAGGCAGAACCTACTTCCTTTGATCTTCTACAACCTTTGATCACCTGTAACATCAATTTAAGCTCATAGTCATCTATTCTAAGGTATGTGGGATGCTTAGGAGTCAATGAATGAAGTAAACTCAGGAATTAACATATAAGAGCACATAATTGACCCTTATACCCCTTATGCACAATAACCATAATTTACACAATTAAAGACCACAAAAGCATAAGTTTGGACTGGGAAACATATATAAAATATGAGACTTATCATTTTCCCATAGGTCTATGGCTTGTACGAAAATGAGGGGTGGGGAGGGGATATTTATAGAAAACAAGACTGAATCTAGACCGTTGATCTTAAAAATATGTGGTTTGATCTAGACCGTCCATTTTCTCTTTTAATTTTGTGGTGACAAGTGTCCCATGACATCATGCTTACATCATCAATCCACATGCTTTTAATCCAACTGTACACGTGTCTTGCATCTGACCGTACACATGTCTTGCATCCAACCGTACACGTAATAACTTCTTTTCCTATCTAACCATACAATTATCTCCTCCATATTCCTTCATCATTTTTGCATTAAAATAGGGAGAAAATTAATATAAAATTTGTGCAAAATACAAGCCTTAGGTATTTCTCTACCTATCTTGCCATTCTGCACCATATAGGGCACTTTTTCGGGCCCTGACTTACTCGGGACAACTAGGACATGTTTTGGCACCATTTTCTCACTTCAAATAAATCCACATGGCATTATATAACATGCCTAAAGAGAGAGTGATGCTCTTCCCTTGTTCTTCCATTAAAATGATTAATAATATTTATTTCAGAGTAACCTTGACTAAATTCTTTCTACCGGTCCACAACTCTAAGAATCTATCTCAGGGTACCAATACTATTTATTCATCATAGGGGATTCTTCTAATTTTTCTTAGGTCAAAAGTCAACCCCTAGATAGTTGACTTTGACTTTTCCTGGATAGTATATAAATAGGTTTTAAATTCTATTGAAACCAACCTCTTTGTTTTTTAGGGACATAATTATTTTTAAAACCTATGATAATTCCTCAAGTATTTTTCTCAACTTTCTTCCAATTAACTGAGGCCTTCCTATACCTTAAATAATTCATTTTTAAAAATATTCCAAATCAGTCAAAATCCTAAGAATTTTACAATTTCCTTCTAGGGGCATTTTCGTCATTTTTAGCCTCATATAGGCCTTTGAACCTTATTCTCATTTTTCTGGAATTTTTTTGAAGTGTTCAGGCTTTAACCTATCATTTCCCATTTTCTAGGATTTTTGGGCATAATTTTCATTTTTGCCCTTACCAGCCAAAAACTTTGTAAAATTACGATTTTGCCCCTGGTTTGGCTTAACCTCAAAATTCACTTCATTGAGGGCTCTGACATAACTTTTGGCCTACATTTATCTCTATTTTTTATTCCTGGGTCTTGAGACTTCTTCTGAGTCTCTAACTTCCTCTTTTCTTGGTCTCACAAAACTTTTCTTTTGTGATTTAGTCCCTTTTGGGAATCCTGCTATCCTTCCAGGGAATCTCTGGGACCTCTGCCAAAAAAAATCTGATAACTTGCCCATTTTAGGCTAATTTCAGTACTTATAAGTCTAAAATTCGGGATGTGACACATTCCCTCCCCACTTTTTTTGTAATTTATATAAAAGGGTGAACTTCACAACTAAAGACCCAAATGTCCTATTATTTGCATCAGAGTCCTAATATAAATAGATTTGGGTCCAATCCATCAAGGCTAGACTAGCCCATTTTCCTACAAAAGCAAAGGTGGTAGAAGACAAAATCCATTTGGCAATCTAACCAACTTGGCCTTAAACTTATCTGATATCCATATTTACTAACTACTAATACTTCCCTACAATTAACTATGTCCTGCCAACTACATTAACTTTGGGTTTTATATATCTTACATTTTAAGCAGCACACTCAAGTGCCGAACATGTGAAGAAACCTCTAACAAAGAAAAGTGTAAGGAATCTTGGTTTAGGGAATGATAATGTGATAAAAAAGAGGAAAAGAAAAAGAGTGAACACACGCTGGACCATAACTAATATATGATGCTTTAAATTATTATTCTCACAGTCAAACAATTTTTAAATGTTAATATCCATATCATATCATTTTCACAACTGATGAAACAATGGTCTTGCCAGCTATTATGGATAATGGAAATGACCAGACTTTAATGACCAATGGCTCTAATAAAACCTTTGAATCAGGTTATTTGCATAATCATTTCAGCAGCAAAGGAAATTCATTTTGTGCGTTACTTTTATACTCATTTATTATAAACTTTATTTACCTTATATTTGCAACATCTCAAATTTTGGACCTAGAAGTACAAGAAATAGCCTAAAATGAGTAGACTACCAAACCTCTTTGAGTAAGAGTCCCGAAAATTCCCCGAAAGGATAAAAGGATTCTCAAAGACTAAATTATAAAGTAAAAGTTTTCTAAAACCAAGAAACAAAGAAAGTTAGAGACTCCAGTGAAGTCTCAAAAGCCTAGTATGAGACATGAAAATAATTATGAACCAAAAGTTATGATCGAGACCTCAATGAGATTATTCTTGAGGTTAAGCCTGAGTATGAGCAAAATCATAATTTTAGAAAGTTCTGACTCGAAGAAGGATAATTATGAAAAATATGTCCAAAAATCTCAAAAGATTTCTAGAAAATAGGAAATGTTGTTTTAAGGCCCATTTAAGATTTAAAATAATGAAAATACCTCAAAAAGTGAATTTATGATATTTTTAGTACTTTGGCTAATCAAGTGATATTTAGTCAGATTTGATTATTTAAAATACGAGAAGGTTTCAAATAATTCGATAAAAATGGAGATTAATTATTTGAAGAATTATTGGAGTTCATAAAAATGATTCTACCACCAAAATGTGAATAGGTTAGCTTTAAAAATATTTAAAGCTGAAATGCATGTTCTTATTTTCAAATATCCTTGATCCAATAAATTTATATCTATATCAAGGAGTTTAGCATAAAAATTTGTAGCCAATTAAATATTATAATTAAGTGGACCAAGGCTTCAATGTAGTCCAACTTTCATTTTTTTTCCAGTATTTTTAAACTCTTTCTGAATCATTCTTTCTTCCTTTTATGTTCTTTTTAAATGCAATATGACCATTGATATTTTCATTTCCTTCCACAAAATATTCACTCTTTATTTCCTTTGGCCAACCTTCAATGATTTGTTATACATGTAAATCAAATCTTTAGTCAAAATATCAAAATGATAAATGGATCGGAAATGCTATCATATTATGCACATGGACAGTCTTGTGATCTGCGCGTGTATCCAAGCTACATATAGAAATAATTTCAGTAATATTTGATACATGAGCCGTTTAAGATTAAGAATTGAATGAAGTATGAAATTTTTATAGTAATAAATAATTTCTCTTATAATATATGTAATATGGAAAATAAAATATCTTTAAACATAGTTATAGCTAAATATTACATATATATGAAAACATTAAAGCAAACTAAACTCTTTTTATAATTGCAATAATCAAAAGGCAATCAAATTAATCACATAAATTTAAATCCTTACGTTACAAAAATTAAAATGAGGATATGAGCTACTTAAAATCTGTACACATTGTATTTTATATGACTTTTGCCATTTAACTAAAATTGATAGTGAATTGTAATAATAATTTTTCTGGGGTTTTACCTTGGTTTTGGTTCATTGGTTTTAGGTCTTCCTTATTTTGTCTACCAATTTGTCCATTTTGGGGGGGAAAAACCTTTCCACATCTTTTATAGTTAAAAGAGAAAATTATTGTCCATTCCCACATATGCAGCCTATATCACTTAGAAATCTTGAGTTGTTAATATGTTATAACCTATTGTCATTGTTATAACCTATTATCATTTCCTATGCGCAATCTTGTCATTGCCATGTTTTGGGATTTTTTAGTAATTAACTACTTATTTGAGATTGACAATAATCTTCCCTAATTGAAATTATAGGAGTTTCTAGTAGAAATAGAGATTTATTAATAAAATAAAGTGTTAAATGGCCACCGCGGGTCATCCATTAAGATTAGGCAACATTGCACCTTCTTTGAAAGATCGGGGGTGATTTTGCTTTGTTGCCTTCTTTAGAATACCAATTGCTCCTTGCAGCATACTTTAGGAGCAAAAATGACTTTTAACCCTAAAAAAAAAAATTTAAAAAACACTAGGCTTTCCCAAGCCCAAAGAAAAATGCCTAGCTGATGTAAAATCCCCTACAGGAAATAGTTAAACAAAAACGAAATAATAATAGCCAACTGGAGTGCGTTCACAGAACCCAAAAAAAGGG
Source organism: Neltuma alba (assembly GCF_004799145.2). Taxonomy (NCBI): domain Eukaryota; kingdom Viridiplantae; phylum Streptophyta; class Magnoliopsida; order Fabales; family Fabaceae; genus Neltuma; species Neltuma alba. The sequence continues at coordinate 32,369 of NW_021634934.1, read as the reverse complement.
ATACAAATAAAACTTCGTAGACTCTATCCCCTCACAGACATAATGAACAGAAAAATCCTATTCTATACATCTGAGTCGAGTTTACAATTTGTTCGATCTTACAGAGTCTGAAACTGCGGAGCAATCATATCTCAACAGCCAACGTATAGATTGTGTGCTATACATCATCAAAAAGCCAAAAGAGCAAAAATATTACAAAGCTAAAACCTTGTAGATCATCTACATCTGTTAAGTGGAGCCCCTTTTCTGCACAAAAATATGGCTAGTGCCAAGTTTAATTAAGGCCAGTTAAGGACTTGACAAGAATCTTGGGGTTCCTATAGAGGAACTAAGACGCGAGATTGGCCAAGTAAAACTGAAGAGGAATGAATCAGACCCCATTGGCTGAAATGGGTTGCTGAAAGTGAAACTATGAGCTGATATCTCAGTTCATGCATACGTCATTAAGAGCGAAGGACACTTGAATCTGGCTTGCCCAGAGTTTATAATAGAATCCTGATGAAGTATCCATCGATGCTTTTTGCTGTATTGTGATTTCAAACTTGTTGAAGTATCTAGGCCCCAGTGCAAAAAATCATTGTATGGAGAGAGAATGCATCAGATTTCACCCATTTTTGTGTTTGACTGTTGTTTCTTTCCTTCTATAGAACTTGGTTAACACTTGTGAACTTAGTAGCTTCTGGTTTCACTCAAAGGATCATAATCATAAGCTTCACCGGCTTTAACAAACCGGCCCTTCACACACCTTCAAGCATCAACCCTTGCCTTGCGAGAGGCATACCTCACTCTTTTTTCAAACCTATTTCCATAAAAACAAATTACATGAATACCTAGCATGCAAATATCCTTTGAAATGAGAACATAATATCAACAAATCCAGCAATGACAAATTAGTTGACCCAAGAAAAATAGAAAATAGATAACTTTAACAAAATAGATATCATATGATATGACATGACATGACACTAACAAAATCTGAAGTACTCGCGGTTTAAAAGTTGCATCATGTCTAATAAACTCTGTGACATGTCAAATATAGACATGGCTTTTCATTTTGTAACATCAGTGCACTGTAGTTTACCAAAAATGTGACCAGTGAAACTACGTTTTGCATTTTTATCATGATATACTTCTATAATATTGGAGAAGTATAATGGGAGAAAGGGAAGAACAAGAGAATAGAGGGTTAAAAGAAGAGAGAAAGAACAGAGAGACGAGAGGGAGACTAGAAACTGCAATCTTATTCAATCATAAGAGTAAACAATTGTTAGATGATTGTAAGTTGCGGGTACATTTATAGGCAGGGGAAAAGGAATTAATAATGGCTACTGTTTGTTAACTAACGGTATTTCACCTGCCCTACCTACCCTTATGTCAGAATTGCAAACATATAACAAATTTCAGTTCTTTTGTTTTTTAAGACTGTTCATACCTACTACAATTTCACTGCTTCCACTTTACCACTTCAGTCAACAAGAAGCTAAAATTTATGCATGTTAAAAGAATGATTAGGTAAGAACATGAGAAATAGCTAGTGTCAAACTAATAATGACTTGGTAGCGACCACAAAACTTTGATGAAACCAACCACTTTTTTCTCCATGAAAATAGGGCATGTCAGTGGTTACACTACATTAGCATGCTTGTGATATACTTACTTGCGTGACTTCTTCTTTTCTTTGTAACGCGTGATGGCATCACTGCGGTCTAGAAGTTTTCAGGGAACTCTCCAGGCATGGAGGGCACCAAGGAGGCTCCCCCATGAGAAGCATTGAAGAAGCACCGCAATCTTGATAGTCAGCGCCACTACTCTCTCCAGTAACACCAGAAAATGAAACGTTTGATTGCCCTTGCCTTCCAGTAAAACAGAGAACCGATTCGGTTTTTGTACTTAGCATGGAATCAGCAGATGCCGCATTACTGCATGCTGGACGTGCTGTGTTGACGGGTCCAGCTGTCAACCCCTGGACAGAATTTTTGTATCTGACTAATGTAGAAAAAGAACCAATAAACCATTCGAGAAACCCAAAGGAAGAAAGGCAAATGTATAATCTACTATGCGCATAGACATAGACTTGATCAGCACGCAGCAAATTGATCTGCAAACATCGCATTGCACAAAAACACTTGCATGCGCCATGAGCTGTTGAATGAAAGATAACAAAGTTAAATACAATAGGGGATGTTTGGATTAAGGAGAATGGCAAAGGGAAGGGAAATTTTAGTTTAGACATTCTGTCATTCACATTTAAGCCAAGAAATAATTTTTTTCCTTCCTTCCTTGTCCATTCACATCAATCCAAACATAAATGTCAGATTTAAATTTAAATCAAGGAAAGTGTCCAGTTTATCTTCCTTCCATTCTCTTTTATTCCCAGCAATCAAAAGATACGCAGGATATTTGAGGAACAAAAATGCACAGATATTTTATGTTACTCTTTATATTTTCCACTTGTTGTCAATCAAAGCTCAATATCAACTCTTTGATCGGAACAATTTTTGCTGAAAAATGATGTCAGAGAGGTGGTTTCCACTTTCAAATTTTGAGCCTCTCCCATCCATTTCAAAGTCAGAGCAATCACAAAACTTATTTGAATCTAGCAAAGTTTGATATAGCATCTTTGAGAAACGTAGATTGAAAAACAATGATAAACCATATATGATTTAACAATGTAAGATGCTCGTACTCAAGAACTTGAAAACATGTAGCCCCACAATTAAATGAAGATCAATCTCAATAATAGGGAAACGTGTCTTCACAAATTAAGAATTATGACATTTCAATACCTCAACAGCAGCCTGATGATTGGAATCACCAGCAGACATTTCTTTTGTCCCAAACAAACTATCAATCCCACCATTTTCAAAAAGCTTTTCAGAATGACTAAGAGCCACACCAAGAGTCCCTCATAGTTCTCAAGATTCAGATCCATTTCATCCATGTCGAAGTCACCATACAAGTTATCAGCCTCATATGGTCCAGAACCTTTTGTACTTGGCTCGTATACCTACAGATTAATTAAAGATTAGCAAACTTCTTCGACTTAATTGTGATACTGTAAAAAGTTAATATTTGTGTACATTTTGGCAAAGCAGCTATAGTAAGAATAACACTCATCCCACCCAATAAGGTCAGCAACATAGATTAAATGATGACTTTTTTTTCCCTCCTGAAAAAACTTAGATATTGCAATAGAAGTCTAGATTTATTAGTATCCTCTAAGGATCCATTTTCCATTTTCCCATTTTACACCTACAAAGCACGTCTTAAATGAATACTTGTTGAATGTAGATTGGAACGAAAATTTCATCTGCCATTACTAGCACCAAAAAAAGGCAACAATGATGTTATTACACTATTTTTTGTTGTTCATATTTGTTAATTTCATTGTTCAGCAAAACTGGCAGCTCTCATACTAAAGCTATATATATGATAAAATGTGGCATGCAGGGTCTTTTTACTTGCATTGAGATTAAGCTACCCATATGAAAAAGAGAAACTAAGAGCAGTATCTAGTAGCAATAACTACCCAGAAAATGAAACCACCACAAAAGTCAAGACTCTACAGTTTGATAGAAGAATAAGGAAGGACTCAATTGGTACAGAGAAAGGAAGAGAATGGAATGGGAAAATGTGATGTTGAGGATAGGAAATGATCTTTAAATCTGTATTTTCAAAAACAAATATAGATAAACAACATTAAGTATTGATTAAAAAGACATAGTGGACATAACATAAAAGAAATGACAACAAGCGACTGCCTCTTTATCATGGTAACCCAATGGGACCAATTGATTTGGAAAAAGGGAGAATGACATTTGAATCCTTATAGGGAAATTATTGACAATTTGGTCCCTTAGACATGAAACTTTTGAGATTGACAGCTATAATATACTATATCAACAAGTTTTTGGGTAGGGATGAAAGTGTTGATTTTCTTATGGACCCAAATATCATTCTCCCTTGGAAACCAAATGCAATAGATCTAAAGGGACCGACTTTATGCAGTGGAAACCAAACTCATTTCCCTGTATCAACAAATAGAAAAATTGTCCATGCTGTGTATATCAATTACTTGAGCTGAACTAGATGCATTCTAACTTTCGGGGGGAACCCAAGCACTCCTATTGTTGTTCTCATTAACACTCATCATACCTAGTTCTTCCTCACACGAAGATTCACCAATAATTGGAATATCCAAGACAAATGACCATACTGAAGAAAGTTCTGCAGCCGAAGGGCATCCTAAATAGCAATTAATTGTTTGCCTCTTATGTGTTGATAAAGATGTGGGAGTACTGTGGCCTGCCCAATCACAATTCTGACATAGTGAAATCCTTTCTTCAGTACACCTTACAAGGGCAGGTTGTGAATTGCATCTATCACATACCAAGGTCCTTGAATGGCGTCTCGAAAGGGCATTAGCAACATTTCGATCACATGATTAACACAAGCATGCAACATCGGAACAGCAATACACCATGGACCTCTGTTCTCCACAGAAACATATATAACCCATCTTACTTTGTACAGAGTCTTCTATTAGCTCAGTTGTTTAAAGATAGAGTTCTCCTGTGAGCAATCTTACACCCAGACTATGATATCTTCCAATGGAACTAAATTGTCTTCTTTTGATCAGATAATGAAGCAGAAATATCTTCCTCTCATTCAGGGAGTTCAGGACAATGTGACAAGGGGGGCAGATAGATGAGTCCTACAGATTTTGCTGCTGCCAAGAAAGAGTTTGTCATAAATGTTGTATAATAATAAGTATAGATTAAAAAAAAGGCAAAAACAATAATTTGGTGGCTACTGCAAACTCCACAATGGCAACAATATCAGGGCAAGAAATTTGCTTAGCGAGGTTCACTTCAAATATGTAAATTTGCCTCTTACTTATCTAAAAGAAAAGTGGAAAGTCGCAAGCCAAGACCACAAAGTAAAGTAACAGGTCAAAAGATAAAGAGCAAATACATCAAGTAAGTACACAAATATATACTGTTAAAGAAAAGGATTTGACAAGCAAACTCTACACTTGTGTTCAGCAGAGAAAAAGAACAAACTATGTGCTTGTTTGGAGCCACGTTCAAGTGGCTTTTAAGTAGCTTTTGACTTTTAATATGTTTGAGTGTGTTTAGAAGAGCTTAAAAAAGTAAGAGCTTATGCCAAAATCATATACTTAAGCCCAAACCTAAAAATTGCAGCTTATAGAGTTGAAAAAGTGAAGAGAGAAAGACAAAATACGGGTCTCAGTTCTTTGACTTAAACAAACTTACTTTTACTCAATTATAATTCAGATAACCTCTTACCAACCTCAACTTTACAAACTAACTTTTTTAAACTCCAATCTAAATACAATTCACCTTATCCAATTTAACTTTTACCCAATCTTTTTTAAAAATTAAATTAGAAATAAGCTGCTTTTTCCACCGCGAATTCAAACAGATCCTATATTAACAGAAGTCAACTATAAAATGTAATTATAATAACTAATACTACTTGCTAAGAAGAGCTTCCATAGATTACAGATTTAAAACATTATATACAAAGCTGAATTATCATGATTAAGCAGAGAATTAGAGGTTTTTCTTAACCTCTGGAAAAGAACGTTTCCATCATCATAAAATAATTCAAATGAAAATCGACAGAATCCGGATTCAACTGAAACTGTAAAGCAACCTTCCCATTCTGGGTAAAGTTATATAAGTTGCAGATCAATTTTAAACAAAGAAGAAAGATGGGCATTATACACCCACACAAAAAGAGGGATGTCAAAAGAACCAAAAAAAATCTAACCTAATTGCAATAGACAAAATAATAATCGCCCATCTCTTTAATTCTCACCCTATCCTTATGTTGAAAGACCCAGAGAATTTTCTGGCCAAAAACAGAAGCTACCCAGAAAAATCTGAGTTTGCATGGAAGATGATAGAACAGGGGCAGAGGGCAGAAGGTAAGGAAATATTTACATCACGGGAAGAAAGAGCGGACAAGATCGCTAAAGAGCTTTGCTTTCTCAGGAATAATATATAAGTTGCTAAATTTAAAAGCAAAGGAACCAACCTTAGAAGCTGGACTTTTCCAGAAAGCACGCGCTGACTCCCCCCGCCCCCGGGGTTCTCTTTCCCGAGAGTGTTTGGATATAACCAAACCATAGTTTGGACAATAACTTCTGAAGAATAGATTTTAAGGAGAATAGATTTTTTTAAAAATAAATTTTGTGAAAAAATGATTTTGAGAAGTGAGAGTGTTTAGATAATTGTTACCAAAAGCACTTTTTACATGTACAAATTACTAAAAAAGACATAAGTTAATATGATAATTACAGAAAAATATATTTTATGATATATTTTAATTTGAAGGAATAAAATTGTTAATAATATATTTTTTATTAACATTATTAATAATACATAAGATAATATAATTAATATATATTTATAAGATATAAGATTAAATATATTTATAAAAGAAACAACAAGATACATATTCTATAGGCTTTCACACTTTTTTTTTCAAAAGTAAAAATTTTTTGTTTTTTCCAAAACCATGGTTTTGGAGCCAAAACTATAGTTTTGACTAAAAACCATGATTTTGGTTTTTTTAAAAGTGTTTGGGTGATTTTTTCTCAAACTATGGTTTGGGTTATCACCCAAACACCCCCTAACTCTGCTCATACGGAATACAAGGGAGATGGGTAGATTAGGTGCCTGTTTGGGTCAGCGTTTGCTGGCCCAAACGTGGCTTATAATCACTTATAAGCTCAGTGGAAAAAATAGACTGTTTGGCAGAGCTTTTGATCAATTGGGCTTCTGAATTTTTCAGCCCCTTCAACGTGCGATTGGAATAAGCTGGAGAGGGGGAGCTTCTGATCATATTCCAGGAGCTTATGGACCGTTCTGACAAGAAGGAATCTATTCCTTTTACTTTTCTCTTATTCATTTGCCTTCTCCTATTCAAATTATGTTTTGTTTTATATTTGCAATTTTTTTTCCATTTCTCTTATGTTTTCAAATTTAATTCCCTCTATCAATTTAACTTCTTCATATCAAATTAACAATAATTCACTGTATTATATCAATTCATTTTTTTTCATGTTTCACATTATATTTAAAATATTTGTTATGATTTTTTTGAAATTTTAAAATTTAATTCACTCATTAATTTGACTTCTTCATAATAAATTATTTTAATTTCATTGTATTACGTCAAATCATTTTTTTTATCATATTTCATTATTTATTAACACTTATACCCATTTTGGTCATTTTATAACTAAACTCACTTTTACTCAACTATAATCCAAACAACTTTTTACCAATCTCACTTCTGCAAATTAGCTTTTCTGAACTCCAATCCAAACACAATTCAACTTATCCAATTTAGCTTTTACTAACTTCACTTTTCCATAAGCTACTTCTCCTATAAGCTGCTTTTCCAATCGCTCATCCAAACAGACCCTAGATTGATGGACGTGAGATAGAAAGATATGAGAGGGGGAGAGAGAGCGCGCGTGTAGGTGTGAGATAAAAGAGAATAATGCAAATTGGTTTGACGTGGCCTTGCTGTGCGTGAACGGATTGTATTGTAGGTAATGTGACATAAGCACCGCTAATAAAAAGTGCAAAGAAAGAGCAGAAAAATAGAATAAAATAATAATATTAATAAATAAAATTGATTTGATGTGGGACCATGTCTTTTTTCCCAAGTGGAAAGCGAAAAAGTTAGGCCCCTTTCCCTTTTCTTCAGTCCCTCCCATGAGGAAAAAAAATACTGATATTGCTCTCTCTCTACCTGTCATTGTTGTTCTTCTTTCATGTTTACCGTAACTGTTATACTTTTGCCGGAAACAAATATAACTGCTCTTTATTTAAGTGGACAATTTGCATCTAAAAACCCAAGCTTTGTAATTTTTTTATTAAAATTATTTATTTACAAAGATTTACTATCAAATAATAAGACATACTACTTTATTACATTTTGAGAAAAATACTGTTGCTAAAAAGTTGTAAATTTATGGGAACTTTGTAGTATTTCTTCCAAAATTTGGAAAGATGTTTTTTTGTCCCAATAATTTTAATTTGTCTACTAAGTTTTCAATTTGGTCCTTTTATTTTGAGTATTTGTTAAATTGTGTTGATAAAGTTAAATACATGTTACCTCAATATTTTGAATATGTATAATATAAGAAAAATAAAAATATAAGTATAAATAATAATAAAAATAACTGACATATTGTTCACTAAGAAAAAAATTCACTCACATATCTATTAAAATATTGACAAAGTGAAGATTGTTTGATATTATAAGGATTTATAAATTGCATTATAAATATAAAATTAAAAATTAAATACCGCATTTGGCAGTTTTTGAAAGGTTATAAAATTTGGGCTCCAATTTGTTATTTTTCCTATCTTTTATTTATTATTCATAGTTCCAAGCAAGGTTGAACTTTGCAAAAAAAGTGCACAACGTGTTGGGTGAGGTGGACAAATAAAAGCTCACGCAGCAACCTTTATTACAATTGTTCCCTTCATTTTTATATTTTTTTAATATTAGTTGTAAACAGTTCTATCTTAAAAATTATTGGTGAATAACAAAATTTTAACAAATAAATAATAATATCCGTGACAAGTGGTGCAATTGAATTGGTCTTTGGTTATCTTTCTGTTTTGCTTGTCCATGTTGGCCCTTTTGACATTCTTATTGTGGCAATCGTTAATTGACGCCGGGGTACTTAATTTCGAACACATGAAGCAAACAATTGTTTTACTAGCTTCTAATTTATTCAAATTTTTAGTTATAAATATAAATTCTAGTTAAGTAATTTATAAAAATTAAAGAACTGCTTAAATTGAGTGTGTGTATAAATATGCACTAGTTTCTCTAAATATATTATTTAATCATTTATTAACAAAAGTTCTTTTAACATGCTCTTCTGGTCTTGTTTATTTATAAGGTAGGAAGAGAATTTTTTTATTTATTAAAGTCACCTCATTGAATTTTTAACATGAATATACAATTTTGTCCTTAATTTATTACAGTTAGATAGTTTTTTCATGTATATATATTAAATAGAAGTAAAGTTAAAAAATTATTATATTTTAAGAGAAAGTTAATACAGTTTCAAGCTTGTTTTAGTATGTGTAAAACAAAGAAATATGTAATCAATATGTATGGTTTAGAAAAAGATTACTATAAATTTTAGGAACAAACTAATATTAGCATCTTATATTTAGAATTAAAATAAAAGAATATTAAACTTAGAATTAAAATAAAATATTAACTAGCTCTCAAATAAAGAGTCAAGAGGGAGTAATCAATTTATCAAGCATGTATAATAATTAATGTCTTTATTCTGCCTACTCCAAACATAGTAATGTCGTCACCCAACTTTGCCAATATTGCCTAATTATTGTTGATCTCAAATGATCACATATATAATTTTTTTCAGATTATTTGTTTCTTAAAAAGTTTGAAGCATCCGTCATATTTCTACTTTTTAATATTTAGACAAATTGCAGTAGCTAAAGTTGTTATTAAATCTTAAAAAGTGATGAGTTTTAAAGATGTTGCTTTAAGTACTTTGTTTACTGACTTTTTAAATTTTTTTAATGATTTTAGTGAAATCGAAATTTGATAATAAATTACTTCATAACGTTTAATTTGATTTAAATTTTTATAAAAAGTCTATCTTTTAATATAATTTGTTTTTATCTTTATGTTGAATGATTGACATGTTATTTTTTTAAAAACAAAAAACAAAAGGTCAGCACCACAAACCTTACCGGCCATTCTGGCAATCATTTGGATCATTGGAGATTGCTGTTTTTGTTGCGCAACTTCCAAACTAACCAACCTACCCACTTTTCCCTTTTTCTTTCCTGGATAAATACAATTGAATTTTCGATAGGGTTGGATCTAACAGAAAAAGCTAATTCCTCACAACGTAGTAAATCAAAGTTTTTCTCACAACGTGGTGAATCAAAATTCGAATCTTCGCAGGAAAAAACAGCCACATTTAGTGCTCGATAATACCTCAAACAAGATTATATTCAATAGGTAGATAAATATGCTTAGCAAAAAAAAAAATTGAATTTGAAAAAACATATTAAATTTTGATTTTTACTAAGAAAATACTCCTCCGGTCCTTATTATAAGACCCCATTTGACTTTTTATTTGGTCCTAATTATAAGACCTCAATCCATTTTGTCTCTTATATTTATGCATTTTTTTCCAAGATAATCCTTCTAATAATGATAGTTTTAGCCAATATACTTAATTAGCAAAGATATTTTAGGAATGACAACACTTATTTATTATAAATAACCAATTTAACTTACTTCCTTAATCTCCTTAAATAAGTCAATTGGGTCTTATAATTAGGACCGGAGGAGTAACATTTATGATATTCCGGTGCAGTTACTAATGTGATAGTTATGTAGATTATTAATTCCAAAATTTTGTTCCAGCAAAAAAAAATAATTCCAAAAATTTGAGTTGTTAATTAGCCGCTAAAATATCATAGCGTAGCGTTATATAAATACTCATTTCAATATTATAGGACGTCTTCTAAATTAATCAATGGTTTTCAATGTAAATTATTTACAGAATTATTAATTAATAATTTTTTTTAATTTTATCTCGATTTCAAAGTACTAAAATGATAATTTAATTACAATTAAGAGTATCAAATGACTTGTTTTTCAATGCTTTTTTCTTTCAATTTATAGTTTTTATAAGAGGAAAGTTGGGAAAAAAAATAATTTGGGGATAAATGTTACAAGTTGCTTAATGTGAGGGTTAGGCCTTTTTGTGGTTTATAATAAGAATGGTTTATAATAATAAGCGACGGTAAATTCAAATGGTTTTAATTATAGCGTCCAAAAGAGTCACTTAATCAATATAGTTTGTCTCAACCCAAAAAAAACGTTACTCCCTTCAATCTTATATATAAATAATAATTTTTGGGATGCTGCCTTTTTTTTTCTTACAAGATTTATTTTAATTTTCTTTTCTTTTCATCACAAATTGGTTACAACTTTAATTTCTTCTAGATTTTTTTCCCACTCATTCTCTTGCACTCACACTCTTCATAAGTAAGATCATATTTGAAAAATATATATTTTTATTCACTTATTGCCTTTAGTTAATTTATCTACATATGTTGTAGCTTATACATACAGTTGGAGGGAATAATGTTATGCAACAAAATTTATTTTACAGATGAAGTAATAATTAGTTTATATGGTATGATGTAACATCCTAGCTATAAACTTATATCATTAAACACAACTTAGAAATTTCATGTTCACTTACCTTGGTAAATAAAAGAGACAACCCAAATATTTAATAATGTATGAGATAATCATGACATAAAAAGGAATAATGTAAACAGTCTACCACATCACACATCATGGTTATAAAAGAACCATGCATGCTTTCATTGGCATAATCATGTTAGAAAAGAATCAACTCATAACATGATTATAAAAAGCCTTCAATATAGCTGATTGATATAGTTTATAACAAATATAATATAAATAAACTATATCGAACTTATTCATAACAATTCTTAGTAAAGTTCAATTATGGATCCACAATCCTCAGAGTTTCAGCAAAAGATTTATAAATCAATACGTATAAATAGTTCAACATGAAAAATATAAAAGAAGATGTATAATGATGTCCTAGGTTGCAAATCACTCATGACTAAACATAACTAGACTTCGAGGTGTATTCGCCAATGAAGGTTACATCACACCTCCAATTCCTTCCTCACCACAGCTCCTTTGCTATTCTTACTTAAAAATGGTAAATGATTGAGTGAAACTACTGTCTCAATAATGGAAATTCCTATCCACCTCATCCATCAACACCCTTAAGAAATTTTAGGTAAGACTAATAGTTAAAATAATCATTAAATACATTACTTTCACATAATACTTAACAAGTATCACAAACATATAAGCTACGAGAAATATCAATAGATATGCATGTTTCATTCATCATTCTTTATCCATTATTGATCATTCAATTCCTGCCTTATACTTACCTTATACCTGTCGACTTCAACCCATGGACTGAGTCTTAACCATGTGACTGGTGACTCTCATGAGCTTCCCACACATGTAATATGAACTGGCCAAAGTTGGCAAAACACATGCAAGCTATGGATTCCTCTAAAAAAAAGGTATGCTACCCTAATGAATTTATTGCACCATATCCTAGCAAGTATGCTGCCCTCAGGGTATATTACCCTAGGATACTCCTAGAATGTCACAAATAAGGGCGTGCTATGCTCACCAAGGGGCCAACTATATTGCCCTATAGAGGCAAAACACGTGGTAATATATATCAGTCTCTGTCACAACACTTTCCTAATTATTAAATCAATTAATCATAGTCATGGCATTTTTCAATTCTCAACAACTATCACAAGAAAGTGTGTCATATGAGATTCAAAACATATCTTACCCAGTGCCTTGCCACAGTAGACTACACAGTATGCCACAATTCCATAATTTATCCAAAAATAGAGGGAGTAGAGAGGAATGATTAGGTGTTATCTTACTTACCAAGAGGTTTGGAGTTGTTAGAACTTAATCCTAGAGCCTAGGAACAAATATTAAAAGAGCAAAACCGTTTATAATGTGTTCTTAGGTTAAAAATCACATTTCATATTAGTTTTTGGGTTGCTCGCCATGGCCAAAACACATTTTGTCATGGCCAAAAATACAATAAATGTAACTCGACTTCAAAAATTCATAATTAAGTTCATAGGTTTCTAAAAATTATAAATTAGGGCTTGTTGGAAAGTATGAAAATTCTACTTTCCAATGGAAAAAAATTACTTAAAAGTAATCATTTGGCCCTTGAAAAATTAAAATTCCCAAGATTATTTAACAAAATAAAAGGTATGACAATGAAGAAAGACTTCTAAATATCTATTCATTAATTTTACTTAGTCTTAATAAGTTTTCTTTCCCAACTTCCATCTGATCATTTTCAATCATTATCTTTAGTGTTTCTAAGCCACATTCAAACAAAATTATGCATGTATGAACACCCAAGAAGGGGAGGATTGAGTCTAATTTAAAGTAAAAAAGCCTTTTTCATAATATATTAAAAACCATAAGAAACTATAAGTATAAAAACCATGATCAACAAAAGTTCAATCAAAAAAGTAAAGTAGTTTCGCTGGAAATATAAAGAGGTAAGGGATGAGAAAATGTAAAATGTGATTTATCCTACTTCTATCTCTCCACATACCTACATCTAGTCCCTAGAACACCTCTGAGATTTCAATCCACTAAATCCCTCAATTTTAACATAGGTATTTAAGAACCACTACAATTCTCTCAAGTTTCACTAGTACTCGAGAACCTTTCAACCACTTAAACACTTGAGGCGACACCTCTACACCAAAGAAAAATTCTTGTCCCTTACAACATGTATGAGTAACAACCATCTTCTCTCATAGAAGGGATTAAGTATTTAAGCAAATTTAGAAACTCTCCTCTCACTCACATTACAAGTGTATAATTTTTGAAATACAAATATAGAGAGGGAGTATCAACTTGGAGCTCTGAATATGTTGGATTCAAAATATCAACATTTTCCTTTGTACACTCTAGCTCATCTTCTTTTGTTCTAAATGCTCTTCTATTTCTATATGATGTTGGGCATTTGACCATTAAGCATATTCTCTTTCCCGTTGAGCTTTTCTTCTTCTCGTTAGAAATATGACCATTGGAGTTCTAGTTATTGGAAGCTTCTAACAAACAACAATCCTAAATATTCCATATCTGTTGACTTCCATCTTTGTCTAATCTCTTTTCAAATATGTCATTAGATGTTCTAATATACTTTTAATGATGTTTGACACAAATAGAAAAAGTTCTAGCTTGATTCCCAACTCATAAGAATATTCCCTAATAATGTTGTTGAGCTTTTGAGGCTTCCAAGTTAAGTTTGACTCGACTAGAATGAGAGTCACTTTTACATAAAATAAAAAGTTTTGTTTGACTTGAATAAGATTGGAGTCAAATTTAACATGCAATATATTTTCAACATATTAGAGCCAAGTGACATGAAAAGCTCGTTGACTTTGGATAAAATAGTCTGGCATAATGCTCAAATTTAGATGGTCATGACATTTTTTATTCAGCCCTAAATTTAGCAAATGACCTATCCTTAGGAAGCTCTTTGAGTATACTTTCCAATGCAATAAGAATCATTCTAAAATTCAATTTAGTCTCAAAGATATCTTCAACATAGCGACTAAAGGCCAAAACTAAGACATAAAATCTAAGCACTATGTTTAGAAAAAGATATTTTCTTCATATGAAATTTCTTGAGATTGATCTTGATGTCTATGAATCACATTCAAAGTCTAGTTTCATATGAAACAAGTTTAACCAAACCAGAGGAGAACAGAATAGCTTCTTCTTGATCATTCATCATAAGCATTAAAGGCCAAAACTAAGACATAAAATCTATGCACTATTGTCAGTTGATCTTGCAAGTTCTTCTTTCTTCAATCTCTTTTTCTTCTTGATCATTCATCATAATCCAAGATGTTAATAATCTCTTACTCTCAATATAATAGCTTCTTTCTTTTGTTAACCAAACTACATAAGATATTCACACTAGTTATAGTAGTTAGTCAAATGACAAGAAGTATATATTATTCAAATTTTTTTCAATGTTTGACATCATCAACAAATTATACTACCAAAGACTACTTGCTATCACTCAATTTCTAACCACACATGTTAAGCCCTAAAATTAAAAATTTGAAATGTTACATATGAAAAATTAAATTAAATATTAAATTTTAAAATAAAAATAATTTATAGTTATGAACTATCATGTTTCCTTTTTAAATAACAAAATGATATCTATTTAAATAAATGTTAATATCTATTTTTACTTTTTATACAATAAAAGAAAACAGTATAAAAACCAAGTTAAAATGAGAAAATTACACATAGGTCCTACGGACCAGAATTTATTCATCTAAGATCCTTTATAATCTCAAAATAAATAGGAAGTCCTATGGGACTTAAGAGTAATACAATATAAATAGGAAATTACATCATTGTCCTATCCCTAATTCAAGCTAAAGCACGCTCTCTCTCTAACAGCGTGCATCTTGTAAAATCAATGCCTCAAGCTCTCTCCCTCTCATTCTTAGTCTCTATCTATTGCCTGTTAATGACAGTCTTACCCAAGAGGAGGGTGAATTGGGTGAGTTAAAAAAAGTTAACTGTATTGAAACAGTGAAATAAATAAAAACAGAGAGCTTTGAGTTAGAGGGATTTCACCACAAAACAAAGATATAGGATTTATACTGGTTCGGTTTTAACCACTTGACCTACATCCACCAAGATTAAACGAGCTCTTAGCGCCTCAGTACAGCAATTGATTTCCTCAATCACTCCTTTTTACTGCCTATAAGATTACAATCCCCCTCAACAGTTCACACTCTTGAGTTACTTTATGAAATTAAGCAAAGTAGGTGTAACAATCTCTGTCACAAAGTAAATGAATATGAAACACTAAAGCTCAGTTAAAATAGAGTATTGAATGCAATAATAAATATTTCAGCAGAGGTAGCTCACGTATTCTATTCCTCATTCAATGCTCTTCGCGCCTTTTATAGTTGGAGAAGTTTAATTAACTATTAGACTGAAGAGCTTCTAGTCGTTGAAAGTTCGGTTGCGTGTTTTCTCAGTTGCAACAGTATTCGCCATTAATGCTTCTGACACGGTAGGTTAAGGGCTACTAAATATCCGTTGAGCTTCGTATTCTGTAACAATTCTTGAGACTAATAAGTTTTTTCTTCAAAATGAAACTCATGAAGATAACTGATCGGGCAATAAGAATTGATATTCATATGACAGTTGGAAATGGAACCAATCAAACATCAGGTACTTTAAACATAAAGTGAACATCCTTGATCGAAAGTCATAATTGATAGCTGGTTGATCGATCAAGTTATCGATTAAACAAAGTGAAAGAATTTGAAACAGGTAACTGTATTTATCGATCAAGTTATGGATTAACTATTGATCTATCAAATGATCAATAAATGAAAAGAGTGACCTTTGAAAGATTAAGTAGGAAAATATCTAAGATCACCTGTGGCTTTGACTCCCTTATAATAGAGAATTAACATAAACAGGAAGGCTAAGAAAAGCTTGAAGGTAGAAATATGAGAGATTTTGACATCTTTGTGAAAAGCTTGTTGTGAAATGAATTTGTACATTGTTCAAATAATTGATCGAAAATTGCTTGATCGATCAAATTATCGATAAAGCTAAGTAAGAGTGTAAAGGTTTTCTAAAGACCATTGATCGAACACTTTATCGATAAATAAATGATAGGAAAACTTATCGATAAAAAGTTAAGAAAAGTATTTTACAATAAAAACACAGATTGTATAATGTTTGAGTAATTGATCGATTAAGAATTGATTGATCAAGTGATCGATAAAATATGTTTGAAAAAACTTTGTTAAAAATCCAAGAAAAAGCTTGATCAATCATGTTATATGAGAATAGAATATTCAGAAGTTTAAATGATTGATCATTTCATCAATAATCAAATGTTGGATCAAGTTATCGAAAAACATAACTCAAAAAAATAGGTGTAGTGAGATAGTGATGATCGGTCATCTGATTGATTAACAAACCAGATAACAACCTTGAATAGAAACATATCGATAATCCAATGTTAAGCAATGTTCGATTAGGTTATCGATAAGTCTATGATCGATAAAGTGATCAATAAATGGTAAATGAAACAGAATATAACTTAAATGGAAGAGCTTTACCATTTATCTGTCTTCTTATTGATAACTTATTTATCGATCATGTGATTGATATACGCTTACCAAAATTGTGTCTCTTTACTATTAGTTGTTTGATTATCTAATTATCGATCAAGTGATTGATAATTTTTTGTAGACTTCTACACCAAACAATATTAACAATAATTGATCAATTGATCGATCAACATATAAAATTTGAATTATCTATCAATTTATCGATCACATTTAGTACCAACTTTCAAGCACACAGAGACATTTTATCTGACATTTGATCGATTATCTTTTGATTGATTAGGTGATCGATCAACATATTAAACAGAATATACTTGATTTGTTATCATCAAAACTTTAAATCTAATATTGCCTTCACTTACTCTCTCCTACTCACTGAACTCTCTCACTCTTATAGTCACCCCACATTTGGCGTTGCCCTCACTTGCTATCTCGCACTCACCATCTCGAGCTCTCTCCCTCTCACAGCCACCCTATATTGGCATCTCGCTGTCTTTGCCTGTTATACTCGCTCCACTTATCATCGTCACTTGCAATCACTCCCCCTTTCTTGTCATCCGTTACAATCACTCCCCCTTCTTGCCATCCATGGTAATCACTCCCCCTTCCAGCATCTCTCGTTCTCACTCCCCCTCTTGTCATCTCTCCCTCTCATACTCACAGCTTCTATCAACGTCTCGTGTTGTCATTCCCTCTCTATTGAAGAGAAATTCAAAGAATGAAGGTTAGTGTAATTTGATTTTTCTCCAGATGGTACTTGGGTTAAAAAGTATTAAGATTTAGTGATTAAATGGAGTTAAATCATAACTAATATATGAAGTTTAGGGCCATGAGTTTAAGAGAAACAATTTCTTGAGAATTTGCTAAATTTTTTAGATGGAATTAAATGCATGTTATGATTAATAGTTTAGGACATAATTTTTTTTTATTGTTATTCTATTTCAGAAGCTCATTTTTTAATGAGTTTGGGATGCCTGTGGACTTGGAATCTAGTTTGACACTCCCTTTAAGCTATGATCCTGAGTAATTTCATTCTTTGACATTACATCTCTCAGATGATGAAATTCATTTTAGGAGAGAATTTTGATTAAAGTTTCATAAAATAATGACATTAATTTTAGGAAAGCAAACATAAGAGGGCTATAATTCTTGGGGAATTCTGGCCATTATAAGCATAAATTCAAACCTCCCCAAACATAGGTCGCTAAGTTGTTTAAAAAGATTATATTTATAGATCATACCATCTTTTTTCTGGGTGAGAAGATCATACTATCTTCTTGTTCTGTTTCTGATTGTGAAAAATCTTTAACTATATAAATTTTGATGACATTTAGAATGGGAGGGAGGGTGGAATTCTTAGTCTTCTCAAGCAAGAACTAAATTTTTTTTCTCCATTGGCAGCTTATTTAATGAATATATATGTAGTGATTTTGATGTGGCACTTAGGTAGAGATCAACACAAAAGAAATCTCCATTATTTTTTGTTTTTAGATGGATTATTTATCTTCTGCAATAACTGTGATTAGTAGAGTCGTGAATTTTGATGTTGCTATTGTTTTTGGGTCCTTTATATTATAATTATAATTCCTTGGTTGTTGTAATTATTTGAATTAGAGGAGGAAATATGAACATCGTTATTAGCTAAGATAGTGACAAGCAGATGGAAACTTGTAATGTGATAAGAGTTTTTCCCCCCTCTTTTTGCAGTTTAACATAATGGCTAAAAAGAGTAAGAGCAAAGATGGACAAAAGCCTAAAAACTTCTCAAGATACACACTATTTACTAAAGAATTTTATGAGAAGAACAATAAGAAGTTTAAGTTACTTGAAGAGGGTACTAACTCCGTCAAAAAGGCTTAGGGAAATTAACAGGAGAGGAGAAAGAAGAATATGGTGAAAGGCCTAAGGAAATGAGAGTCCCAGCTAAAGAAAAACATTATATTGTTCCCTTCCACAAATAGTATGCTTCAAGACAATTTATGAAAGTTTGCAAGCATTTAAAGAAAAGCGAAGATAAGATGGAAGGCTGAAAAAAATTGGTTTTGATAAATTAGTCAAAATCTGCTGCTCACAAATTTATCGAGATTTTTATGGTGAATTGATTCGTGCTTTTGATCGTCCAAGTAAGAAAATTTCAATTTGAGGAAAGACATATGAAATGGGGTCCAAAGATATAAATCAATTGATGGGCCTACCATTTGAGAGGCAAGATATTGAAATAAATGTGGAGAATGAAAATAGAACATTTAAGGAATTGAAGAGTGAGTATGAGAAAGTGCCACACAAGGCAATAGGAAAATCTTTGATTGAAGGAAAAGAGGATGAAAAGTTTGAATTCTTTTTTGTTATATATGTATTAGGAGTCCCCTTATGTACTAGTTCTACTGTATGTGCAAGTGATAAAATGTTAAAGGTGATGGTGGTGATAAATGATAGTTTAAGAGAGTATGATTAGAGCACTTTTGCTTTTAATGAATTTTGCTACTCAATTATAAAGTTCAAGAAAGGAAAGAAGGAAGGAAAAGCTTATGGGATGGAAAATGTAAGAGATTACTTGTAGTTCTTAATTCAAGAAAGGAAAGAAGGAAGGAAAAGCTTATACGACAGAAAATGTAACAGGTTGCTTGTAGTTCTTAATGGTAAGTTTAGGTATCGTTATTTACTTTGATGTTAATTGTGTTATTAATATGCTATGTGTTGTTATCAATGGCTACTATGTATGTTATAATTGGCTACTCTTTATGTTCTCATCTACTACTCTATATGTTGTCATTGGCTATATATATGTTGCTAATCACTTATGTGTAGGTTGTTGTTCACCACTATCGTAGTTATTAATGCTTCCTGATTACTTATCATTCACTACTGTCGTAATTGTAAACACTTCCTGATTACTTGTCATTGACCACTGCACAGGTTTCAAATAAGCTATTCTTTTTTCTTTTTTTACAGAGATTATTTCTACCACATTCATTGTAGAGTAAATCCAACACTATTTGACGAAGAAGACAAAATTGACAAGGAAGTTACATGGGCAAAAGTACATGTGTAATATGACACGTGTATTGTTGTTATGCAGAACAAATTATTGTTTCTAAACTTTTGGGAGATAATATTCATTGACTAATATATTAGTATTTTCTTTTTAAGAACTCTTGCAGGGTTCATGTATTGAGTTGCTTACAAATGTGGAATGGCACGGAGTATGGTGATGAGGGCCACACAATGCCTAAATACTCCACTCAAGAAATTTATGAGTTGAAGGTTGGATGCTTATAGTGGCTTGTAACTTATCGGAACAACCTGTATAGTGATCAAGTGCTATCTTTGCTGCAAGGAAAACTCCAAGGCAAGAGAAAGAAATAAACATCCAGCATATATAGTATTTTTTTTATTTGACAATATAATGATAGCTCAATGTAAAGTTAAGTTAATGTGTATTGATATCATTTAGTGGTCATGAAGTTTTTTCAATGCCATTCATGTGTTTTGATTAGCATGAAATTCTTCATTAATACCCCTATCATATCTAGAAATGAAGACTTAATAAAACTAGAAAATCAAATGCTAACTACATAACATGATAGGTATATATCATAGTCTTCTCTGCTAACACGATTAACAACCTCAACGACGAGTGTTAACAACCCAAGGGGAAGCTGTTAACAACTGACTTTGTGGGATAACACAACCTCTAACCAAATAGCATTATTATCATATATAACAACTTTAATAATAAAATGGGAAGGTCTTTCAAGATATTAACAGTTTTAAGTAAACCCAATAGGATTATATTATAATTTTATTGTAGAGATCTATTGACAACCTCAACAGTGAGTGTTAACAATCTAAGGGGAAGCTATTGACAACCTGGGCAGTGTCACTAACAACTAATTCTGTGGGATAATACAACCTCAAACCAAATAGTATTATTATCATATATAACAACTTTGAGAATAAAATGGGAAGCTCTTTCAAGGCATTAACAGCTTTAAGTAAACCTACTAGGATTATAACAGAATTTTATTGTAGAAATCTATTAACAACCTCAATAGTAAGTGTTAACAATCCACAGAGAAGCTGTTGACAACCTGAGTAATGTCGCTAACAACTAACTCTATAGTATTACATAACCTCTAACAAAATAGCATTATTATCATATATAACGACTTTAAGAATAAATTAGGATGCTCTTTCAAGGAATTAATAGCTTTAAGTAAACCCAATAAGATTACGACATAATTTTATTGTAGAGATCCATGACAACCTCAATGGCGAGTGTTAACAACCCAAGAAAAAGCTATTGACAACCTTGGCAATGTCGCTGACAATTGACTCTATGGGATAACACAGCCTCTAACCAAATAGTATTATTATCAATATAATGAATTTATGATTGAACCCATTTATTCTATGTTATTTCATATCATTTTAAGGGTTTTTATCATAGGTTTTGGCTCCTTTTAATGATAATTGTGCTTAATTTAGATTAAGAGTCCTTACTTTGAGTTAGTGTCTTTTTGAGGGTAAAATTGTCATAATTGGTTATTAATTGTATTCAATTGATTTCTAGGACAATTGATACTTCAAATTGTTGCTTTTTATTGTAGGACACTTGAGAATTAGAGCCAAGATTAAAGACCAAAGCATTACACAACATGAGAGTTTCCAAGAAAATGCTGTGCTGTGGCAAAAAGTCTGAAAATGTGCATCAGTGGCTATTCTGGAATAGTTCGCCGGGGCCAACTTTTGAGTTCGCCGCGGCGAACCTCTTCGTATCAGTAACGTCAGATTCGGATCCAGAACGCAAAAATGGACCCTCTACTCATATGATCCGACCCAAATTGACCCTAAAAGCCCTTAGAAACCCTATTTTCGACCTATCACTCCATTCTATCATCTCCAATACCTCTATTCTCTCATCTTCTTGCCTCTCCATCTCCATCTTCTTCCCCATCCATTTCCTTCATCTTTCATTCACTCCATCTCAATTCCTTCCACTCCCAGCTACCATGGCCGACGGATTCACTTCAGTTGGAGCTTTTCTTGAAGCTATGGAGGGCTAGGGTTTATCAACTCTTGAAGAATGGTGGTGTGGCTTGAGTTCCTAAGCTTCAAAAGGGGAGTTTAGTTTCAGTTTGCAATTTTTAGCTATGATTTATGGCTTTCTAGGTCTAGGAGTTGTAATTTCTTAGTTAAGAACTTGGGACTGATACTGTAATTATTGGTTAATGATTACATTTGTAATTTGGATTGATTGGTGTTGAACTTTGTGCTTAAATATATGTGGTTGCATATATGCTTATTGTAACTCTTATTATTCTCTCCTATCTTGCATGGTTGTGTTTGGGTACTGAGTTGATTGTGTGTTACATTAAGCCAATTACATTATCATTCCAAATTTACACATTAGGGAAGCTAAACAAAGCTTTCATTAATGAGTTCATTAATGAAAGCTTTGGACACATTGAGTTAATGAGGTTCTTATTAAGAAAACCTAATGATTTGTGAAACTCCCAATATTTTAAGTGAACTATGATTGCCATCAAAGCCATTTTCAAGAGATTTCCTATCATTCATTTCCATTCCATCATTATTATCTTAAAACACCAAAAATATAGTATCTTAGGTTTGTTTTCATTGCATTTAGTTTAGGCACCATTCATTTAAGTCTTAAAAAAACCCAAAACCCCATTTCATTGCATTGCATGGCATTTAGTCTAGCTTAGGTAATTAATAAAGGCTCCCAAAAGTGAAACGACCCGAGTTTGCACTATACTGCATAGCTTGGATTTATTTTTGATTGAGAACCCCAAGGCGAACGACAAAAAGGCTCTCTTTCAATTTAAGAATAAAATAGGAAGCTCTTTTAAGACATTAAAAGCTTTAAGTAAACTCAATAGGATTAGAGCATAATTTTATTATAAAGATCCATTGGCAACTTTAATGGCAAGTGTTAACAACCTAAGGGAAAGTTGTTGATAACCAGGGCAGTGTCGCTGACAACTGATCCTGTGGGATAACATAACCTCCCCATAACATCAAATTATAATCAAATAATATTATATCACAACTTTAACACTAAATTCATGTGTGAATAAATCATGGAACATTACAAGTACATGACATTGTCATTTTATATCAGTAACTTAATTCAGACTACCAATGATAACCTCCACAACTTTTGATAATAGGTCCATGGCAACCTATTGCCAATCATAGCAAAATAGAAATATGACATTATATTAGATTACTTTCAGATCTCATTTACCACTTCATATACATATCTACAATGTAAGCACCAAATTTACAATCCATTCAAAAAAGCATATAGGTTGCATGTGTACATAATGACCTCTTAACTTAAGGTGTCTGTAATGACATTTACAAAATAATACTGTCACATGCATTCACAAAAAATATATATAAAGAAGTCACTAACAAAGCTCAACTTGGATTGGGGTTCTCATGAGTCTTTATAATGTGGCTTGGCTCATGGCATCTTCCACAATGGTAAAAATTTTTGTTTTGAAATTGAGATTCAATCGTTTTTTTCTTTGGCCTCCCTAATGGCCTTTTAGTGATTGGTGGCTGTAAGAATATTCCTACCATCATCTACATAACTGTGAGAACTTCAAGATGTGGACAATCATGTGTTGTAATTGGACTCATACTACTTGCATATATTTTTTCTTGGACAGACAGTTTATAGCAATTATCTCCAAATTCATAGACACTACTGTGAACTAGCTTTATCACGACACATGCATGTACACATGGTATTCTAGTCATTTGCCATACTAACCAAGTTCATTTATGTGTGTTAAGATCAACAGTGACACAAATCATTCCAATAGGAGATGCAGTATGAACTTGAACTCAGTTATCTCCATAATATACATTATGCATATTCTTTGCTCTTACTACTTTTTCTTGCAACTTGAACTCAATATTTGGCCTAACACCATTTGTCCAATTTCCCATTGCCATTTTGCTTGCAACTTTTTTTTTTTTCTGGCTAATTTTTTCATATGCTCATGTATGAGAACTGACACATTGTGCTTCCTCTCCTTCAAAATCCAAGCATTATTGGTGATATTATCCCATTGTTTGAAAGGAAATTTGCTTAAAACCCATCGATCTATATCTCCTTAAGTCTCAACCCAATCAGCTAATTGTGGACAAAGTGATCTAAGTTTTCCCATTGTAGCAATATATTCATCCTCAAACTTTACGTAGGCAATTCCATCCACTATTTTCAATGTGACCTCCTTCAAAATCCTTGAAACTCATCCCCTAAATTTTTAAATAATGTGCACTATAATTTTTTTTCACGTGCTTGTAGCAAAAGGCATGTCTTTGGCTAACAAATGCGATCCGCACTGCACTTATAATGACGTTATTCTGATATGAGACTATCATTATCTCTACTAATCTTGTGATGTCTTTGACATTCTGGAGAAACCAAGCCTAATCATTCTATGTCTTCCTACTAACTATAACATATGCTAATAAAAACAATTCACTGTCTACATTATATGCATTAGCTGAAATCAGTGTCTCTTTATACAGACTACTTAGATGACATCTATCTATATAATGTATATTTTGACACCCTTCTAAAAATTCATTAATTGAGCATCCATAATCAATGAATACCCTTTTAAATCTATTGTTATCCGAGCCTTCCCATCAAGCAATTGTGTTTGGATCAGTTTCAATAAGCCTTTCACAAATCTAAGGAATCACCATGTATGAATCTTCCGTACGACTATGTATTTCCCTCAATTCTCTTTCTCTACCCCTTTATGCTTGACTATAATTTAGTCACACTCCATATTCTCAGTATAAATCTCTTCTAATTTTATTAGTATTCTTGTCTATATTATACCTCAAAGAATCTATCATAATTGATGATGTTAAATTTGACCTTCTAGAGCGAGATATAACCAAGATGTTCTTATTATTAAGAACACAGCATCTTATCTTTCTCCCATTGAGTATACACCCTTGTACCATGGGCATCCCTTATGATGTACCTTCCTTTCTCATTCTTCTTCTCATACCACCTTTAACGTATTGCATTTCACCCTCTACACTATTAATAAATTGTCCCTTTATATGGAGGTAACAGAACAAATGCTTTATACTTGAACTTGCCATCCTTCATATTAACCTGTCACAATCACTTGTCATTGACAAGTCATATAGTTACATTAACAACCTTCTTCTCATACCACCTTTAACGTATTACATTTCACCTTCTACACTATTAATAAATTGTCCCTTTATATGAAAGTAACAGAACAAATGCTTTATACTTGAACTTGCCATCCTTCATATTAACCTGTCACAATCACTTGTCATCGACAAGTCATGCAGTTACATTGACAACCTTCGATGTATCCATTAACAACACATTTAATCATTGCATTGTAAGGGTTATAACAATAAAAACTTGTCATATTCATTCATTTTCAGCAGAAACAAAGCATCAGTTACCAAAAAACAAAGCATCATTTTATAACCCTAAACACAAATAACAAAGCCATACCTAAGATGATTAAGACCACATATGATTAAAATAGGCCACCCCTTAATAGTTCAAGTGAGTTGAATCATATCCTTAATACCTATACACCCATACCTAATCAACTTTCAAACCAACTTAAACTTTCAATGATTGTGAGACAAAGAAGACAAATATTGTTAATGATGAGACCTACAAAGAAGATGAAGTAAAAGGATAGCTTGCCTGGAATAATGGAGGTGATGGAAATGGTTGGAGAGCTCCTTTCCTTCTTTGTGAAGCTTCTTTCCCTCATGCAGCGCAAAAAAACACGCCAACTGAAGGCATTCTTGTCTCTTTTTCTTTTTCAATCAATAAGGGCTAAATACATTTTTCACAATTGCAATGGTTTGCTCTTAGGTCCCTAGGAACTTAGGAACAATTTAAGGATTTTAAGGGACCTTGGATGAATAAATTTTGGTCCTTAGGACCTGTGTGTAATTTTCCTATTTAAAATTGGGAGAAACATACCCCAGAAAAAGCCTATCCAAATCTGACCTTGATATGGCCTAAATCTAGAGGTTGGGTTGTCATCCAGTTTTATTACTCAACAAATTCAAAATATAAGAAGCTGTTAATCAATTTACATGTACCAAGGAAAATTAGTGAAATTATTAAATGTCTTAAATCAATATAATGCACTTACTTTATCCTTATTAAATAATGTGATTGGATAATAATAAATTACTCTTTAAATGTGTTTATATTTTCTACGTATAGGTATCCTCCTATTAGAGCAATCCTATTCAAAACATTGTTAGATATTAAATGTAGGTACCTCCCCAAAGTGGAATTTGAACTTTGGTTTACCATATTTTGAGGAACTAACCTATATGGTAAACCTAACTTTCATGGGTAAACATACTATTATTATCCGTCATTTTCCTCTCCTTGTATTGAAAAATCTTTCTCCTTCACGTTACAAAAAATGAATATAAAAAACTATTCTTAATGATCTTGTCAACCTTTTATGTTTGGACAAAAATTTCATTTTAGAAGACTTCTTATGTTCTGCATCGGAATGAGTATAATAAAATTTCTTACTAAATATTAATGACAATAATAATTTAATAAATAACAATTTTAACTCATTAAATGATACCACTATCTAAAATAATGACAACTAATCTTACTAAGATAATTAGATCATTGCACATAAAACTTAATTTTGGAATATTCTTTAAGAACTCATAGGAATAAACTAAAAGTCATTCAAAGAATTATTTTAGGATTCTCATATATTCGGTGGTACTTATAAATATTTCTCCCATTAAACATAATGACACTAGTGGTATGAAATGTAAAAACATGAGTGCTGAAGGGTAGCTTGGTAAACTAACAAAAGACTTGCACTCTTTTGTGAAGACAAGGGTGGTTTGTTCTTTCTTGTTTGGTTGTATCTCATGTGTCACCAAGTGGGGGATTTTTTTTAATGTGTAAAAAATTAATATAAATATAATAAATAAGAAAAGGAAAAATAAATTAAGCAAAATATCTTATCTGTTCTTAAAATTCTTCTTCAGGTGAACATTGACTATTTCACCTGTCACTCACCCATTGGTTCTCATGAGTTGTCTCCTTGCTTCCTAGGATCAATAAGCTAGGCCACTGGAAATAATTATAATATACACATATATATATATATTAATATGTTGGGGAGCACAAGAAACATATTATATTTAAGATAATGATTACAAATGGCACAAACAATGGAACTCTATGTATGCTATATAAAATATGTTTCTTTGTTATATACTTTCGCACGAGATATAAATTTCTTCATTTACATGGTTGGCATATTTACTTTTGCGAATTATATATTTGAAAAAAATTATATTAAAGTTCGAAGAGAACCTTCCTTAAAAAAATTGGATTATAATAGGAAAATCACCTTAAAAAGACACTTAAATAATCCAAATTTTTATTTGAATTATAAAATTTGTCTAAACCACATGACAATGAAGAGGAATTTTAAAATTTTATGAAATGACTCAAATACCCATTTTACTAGAAACTTAGAGATAATGATTTTTAATAATTTCCTTGTTGCATAAGAGTTCTTAACAAGAGAAACTTAGTATCTATCATTGCAAAGTTAGAAAATCAATCAAGGAAATAATGGTGAGTTAGTTTTTATATAAATCTTCCTCCCTTAATCCTGCAAGTATGTTATAGAGGTAAAAAGTGGTTAATTTATAGTTAAAACATGTTAACTGATAGGGCATTTTAATTTTCAAGGTTATATTGTGATAAAATTTTATTAAAAAACTTACTGTAAATGTGTTATGAAGATAGGAAATTGTTAATTTAAAATTGCAACGTGTTAACTATGAAATGGAACATGTTAACTTTCAAAAGTTATATTGTGATCAAGTTTTATTCAAAGACCTATTGCAAGTGTTTTTGAGACAGAAAGTTGCGTAAAAGATGTTAATTGTCAAATGAAACATATATATTTTTAATATTATATTTTGATTAAGCTTTATTCAGAGACTTACTGCAAGTGTACTATGAAGATCTAAAGTTGTTAATTTAGAATTGAAATGAGTTGGCTGTGAAATGAAATATGTTAATTTAGAATTCTCTTTTGGTTTATAATGAAAGGGGTATTGGAGTCATTTCATAAAATTTTAAAATCTCTCTAAGTCATGTGATCTGAATAGGAGTTTGAAAAATTTAATTACCCAAATAAAAATTTGAGTTATTTAATTATCTTTTTAAAAAATTTTGCTATTATAATACGTAAATGAAATTGAAGCATTTAATCATTATTTAGTTATGAATCATTATAGTTGGGCAAATTATATTTATTGCTTTGGAGAAAACTATGTTGAATATGAAACATCCTTCCTTTAACCCCTTAGAGTACGCATTTGGAAGTGTTACAGCTTAAGTGGATCATGAAATAAGCTCGTGGATTGAAAATTTAACATTTGTTTCTCAAGTTACTGTTCACTAGTTAACTTCTAGATTATCGGTCTAATTTTGAAAAATCATAACTACTTATAGATAAATCGTGTTGAGGTGGTTCAAAATTCTATTTGAAGCTCTTTCTATTCTCTACAAGGAAAAAATATAATACTGGACTTAACCCTTGCCAATTCGCACAGTTTATTTGTTAAAGTTTACTGTTCATTTGATAAAAACTATACTTTTTAGTTTTTTTGCCCTAACTTTGATCAAGCAGAACTCTTAGGTGATCTACCACTTATTTTAAAGCTCAGAATGTATATTTTAACCATAACAAATTTCATGGGCAGAATCAATTGTTTGCCTCACCTCCATTCCGTTACTAATTTGTGATTTACTTAGGGATAACTTATTCCCCTTACATGTGTTAACAATTCATGATTAATTCCTTCCTTGCATAATACCATTTCATCAATCTATAAACTATTCCCATACATTATTATAGTCAATTATACATACCATCATCATTATTTATTATCACATAACATTAATGGCATGTTCATATCATACATTAACATACAAATTATACAATATAATCCAATAAATTTCCTCAATTCTTTTCCTCTTTCCTTGCTTCCACTTCATGTATCCTTTGCTTGATTATTATCACTTATTATGATTGATTAAGGGAGAATGGAGAATCTTAGTACCAAACATTATCATCAATGCATGCAAAATGGATGTAACTGTATGACATGCTTACTTGATCTAGCTCATGCTTACTTATCACATTTTCTCATGCTCAATGTTTCATATAAACATGCATGGCCATAGAAAACATCAATGAAACAGAATATCATAATTGCATTTACATCACATATCATCATCAAATCACGTAATACACATCAACACACAAGCATACACATCAAGCACACAAGAAAAGTAAATTCACTACCTTGTATCCTTAAGTTTTCTTTTTGCTCCCTTTTGCTTCCAACTATTAAGTTTCCTTGCTCAACCTTTGACATTCCTTTTTCTTGATGTCTCATGGCTCTAAATGCATCAACACATTATTTCCATTCATTCATTAGAGCCATACATCAACACTTTGTTTTCTTTGAACTATATTAACTTCTAATTTTTGAGCTTAATTTTCAACTTTTCTAAAATTAATACCACATGCTATTCTCGCACAATTTTGCATGGAAAATCCATTTTCAAGCTCAAAATAATGAAAATCAAACTCCTTTTCCATGAACCAGTCTTGACCGAATAGTATGCACTTGGGGTCCAAAATTTTCATTTTCAATTCTAATGCTTCCAAACTTGTTTTCTCATCTTTAGCCCACACAATTTTTCATTTTAAACACATTGGAAGCATTAAAATCATCAAAATCCAATCCTAGCCCTAAGAAGTAGCTCTGGCCAAAATTTTACTTCAGTTATATAATCATGAAATCCAACCAATTTTAACATAAAACCACTTAATTCTTGTTCCTTTCAAGCCGTTAAATATTATTTTAACATCAATTTCATCTTTCCTCATACTTAAAAATTTCGTGCAGCATGTCCTCTTAGGGTTTTAAGCTCCCAAAAACCATTAAAATCCATAACTAAGCTCAATAGCAACAAATGTAGTAAAAACTACATCAAAAACCATAAACATGTTGTTTTAGAGCTTGATATTATATAAGATCACTTGGTCTTTCTCTTCCCTTCTTCTTTCTATCTCCAGAATTCATTTTGCAAGAGTTTCCCTATGGTTCCAAAGAGTCTTGGACAAAATGAGAGAGGGGAGGGGGTATCTATAGCTTCTGTGAACAAATCCTAGCCATTGATCTTGAAATTACATGATTAAATCTTGGTCATTCATTTTTTCCTCTTTGTCTTATGGTGACAATTATCCTTATGACATCATGCTTACCTCATTATGCTTACATCATCAAACCATGTGTCTTGCACCCGACTGTGCACGTGTCTTACATCCAACGGTACAGGTATTTTTTATTCAACCATACACGTAATCCCTTTCATGTCCCTTCATCATTTTGGCATTAAGATAGAGAGAAAATTAATATAAAATCCGTGCAAAATATAGCCCCTAGGCATTTCTCTACCTATCTTGTCATTCTGCATCAAATTGGGTATTTTTTGGTCCTGACTTACTTAGGACTACTGGGACATGCTTTGGCACCATTTTCTCAGCTCAAATAAGTCCACATGACATTATATAACATGCCTAAAGAGGAAGTAATGCTCTTCCCTTGTTCTTCTATTAATTAATAATATTTATTTCAGAGTAAACTTTACCGAATTCTTTCTACCGGTCCATGATTCTAAGAATCTATCTCTGGGTACTAATACTATTGAGTCATTAAAGGAAATTTCTCTAATTTTTCGTAAGTCAAATTTCAACTTCTAGGCAGTTTACTTTGACTTTTCCTGAATAGTGTATAAATAGGTTTTAAATTCTATTAAAGCCAACCTCTTCGCTTTCTAGGGATGGAGTTGTTTTTAAAACCTGTATTTTAAATAATTCAATTTCTGCTAATATTGCAAATTAGTCAAAGCCTTCCATAAATTCCTTCTAGGGGTATTTTTGTCATTTTTAGCCTTATACGGGCTTTTGGACCTCATTCCTTATTTTGTCAGAATTTTTTTAAAGTATTCAAGCCTCCTTTGCATCACTGCTCCTTTTCGGCCTGAAACTTTCCAAATTTACATTTTAGGTTACCGCTCGGGTTTAGCCTCATGGATCTTCTTACTGAGGTTTTAAGTACAACTTTTGCTCCTTACTTATCTCAACTCCTTATACTCGACCCCTAGACTTCACATACAGGGCTTAACATATCATTTTTCATTTTCTGGGATTTTCTAAATTTTTTGGGCATAATTTTCATTTTGCCCTTACCAGTCTGAAACTTTACGAAATTATGATTTTGCCCTTGGTTTGGCTTAACCCAATAATACACCTCCTTAAGGCCTCCAACATAACTTTTGACCTATATTCATCTCTATTTCTCATTCTTGGGCCTCAAGCCTTCATTAGAGCCTCTAACTTTCTATTTTCCTAGTCCCAGAAAACTTTCCCTTTGCGATTTAGTCCCTAGGAATCCCTATGTCCTTTAAGGGAACCCCTGAGACCTCTACTAAAAGGGGTATGGTAGCCTGTCCATTTTAGGATAATTCTGGTACTTCTAGGCCTAAAATTTAGGATGTGACAATTCTCCTCCTCTCATAAAAAATGTCGTCCTCGAAATTTTTGGGTCAAACATCTATCCTTACCCTTAATGAGAGGTCAACTTAGGAGAATATCCCTACTTATACTCAACTTTGGCTTCTTCAACTTTCCATTATACCTCATTGCCAAGTTTCAATCCTAGAATTCATACTTACATAAGTTTTCATGTCTTACTTTTCTATCATTTATATGAGCATGGCTTTCACCTTTAAACATTTTATTGTTGCCGCTCGCCTTTTTCCTATACTTTAGGCCCATCCATTCATGATAATATTATGACAGTGCACCTATCTTCATGGTATTTTATTGTACCATGGCATTTCAGCTTCCTCTACTACTGCCTTTATCAGGTCTTTTGACATATTCTGCTATTCTCATCTTTGCCTTAAGGGCCTATTTTCTTTCTTTACATTCTCATTTCACATATAGCTTGCTGAATACATATTGCTCAGGACTTACAACTCTCAGTTCCCTCAACCATTACTTTTCTTTCTTCCTTTCATTGACTAGAACAGAATTGAGCTCGGTCTAATCAACAATAATTGTATTTGTAGAAAATCTAAGGGTACTCTTTCTATACTAAACAACCAACCTGAGGAGGTTTTCCTATCTTAAACTTATCCTTGGTCATCTTATTCTTGTGTGCCCCAAAGAGATACCACCCTTATGGCTCAGCAACTTTCCCTTAGGCTTCGTCTACTGGCGATCTTAGGAGCTATTATGCTTTGCCATAAGCCTCTTCAGGATCCACTGTGACCCTGGATTCTTTCATATTCTAATCAGCCATGTTCTGCTCTTTGGG
>NW_021634933.1:0-29624 GCF_004799145.2 Neltuma alba | reverse complement strand
ACGCCAACAACCTCAAATTTTGCTATGTCAAGGTTGTGGTACATATCATATCTCATGAGTCCATGTTAGTGTCTATGCTCCTTAGATTGAAATTTCCTTACGACAAAGTCATAGTGAAAGTAACAAACCCTTGCAATGCATTCAACAGAAGGAGTTCCAAGCAAATCAGTTATAAGATCCATTGATGCCTCACATTCTTTCCGGGAAACAAAGGCTCCCCAGTTAGCATCTCCGCAAATACATCCTATGCTCCAGATATCTATGGCAGGGGTGTACTGCATAAGAAAAAAGTGTTCAGAACATCAGGAAAAATTAAAAGAAGATAAAACAAAAAAATCCATTTGTTTATTCTTATTGAGCCAAAACTGAAACACATGTTAGAACACATTTAAGGAGCATCAAAATAATTGGCAAAGCTGAATTCGTCCAGCAATGCGAGATTTCTTTTCTTTCGCCTGGACCTCATGAACCAAAGAGCACCTCAAAAGAAGCAAAATAGCAGGTCCCATTCTGACTTAAAGAAGGCATTTCAAATATAATTGTTAACATCTCACAATATGTGCGTGTGCGTATTTCTTAACTCAGCATGGCAAAGCACATGCCCTCAATCCTTAACAGAGGCTAGGGTTATTTTTTCCAAAAATAGAACATATGTACAATAACAAGAACAAAATTTTATCCCACTAGGTGGGGTCGGCTGCTTAGATCACACGATGTTATTGAGCTCTATCCAGGCCAAATCTTTGGATATGTTGTTAATTGAAAAATCTCGCTCAATAACTTCATTAAGGGTTCTCTTTGGCATTCCTCTATCCTGTTTTAGAGGACTCCATACTGTTTGATCAACCTTTTTCATTGGCTCATCCAAAGGCCTTCTTTGCATATGACCAAACCACCTCAAATGGTTTTTTATCATTTTCTCATCTATAGCAGCCACTCCAACTTTTCCACGTACATGTTCAGAACAAAGACTATTTTTTCTCATATGACTATACATCCATCAGTATTCTCATTTTGCCTGCCTCCATTATGTTCACGCTCCCTTTAAAGCCCAATACTCACTACCATATAGCATTATTGGTCCTCTAGCAATGCGATAAAACTTTTCGTTAACCTTTTTAGGAACTTTAGGATGCTGTAGTTACTGTGACTTGGTAGTTACTCTAGTACTAATCTTAATGTGTACAAAAAACCTTTCCTGGACTCTACAATGCTGGCACTCATGGTTAGTAAATAACCTTCAGAACATAAATGGTTAATGGAATAATATATTTGAAAGAAGTTAAAATCAAAATGTCTTTGCAAGATATTAAGATAATTACAGAATGTGTCAGAAATTAGTTTCAGTCACCTTGGAGAAAAAAGAGCCACATAGTTCTGGAGCACGATACCATCGAGTCGCAACATAATCCTTAGTAGTTGTAAAAAGATAGGTGTCAGGACGCAATATATGCCCAGCAGAATAGCTCTAAATTTAAACCACGGAATAGATCAATGATAGGTATGTGAAGCAACAATTTTAAACCAAAATCTCTTCTGGAAGTGATGAGATTGATTATGCTGCAAGTGCTATAATAAAACAGCCACATAGCATTATGGTAAAACTTGTGTAGAAGATGCTGCTAACAGAAGGGTTATAGCTCTCAGTTTACTTGGAATTTTTCTGTTATTAGAAAAGAAAAACCATTGAATGATAAGAGCACATACTGTCCAAAAAATAGCAGATGGGGCCTCATCAAATGATGCACGGGCAAGCCCAAAATCACAAATCTTTAGTTTGCAGTCTGCATTAGCCAGAATGTTTTTTGGTTTCAAGTCTCGATGGAAGACATTCGCTGCATAATCAATGGAGATTAGATATCAGAACAAATATAGTCTAGAATTTCATGAGTAAACAGGCCTAAAGCATACTTGGTCTAACTTATAGGCTTAGACGAAGGTTTAGAGCTTGGTTCAACAAGATTAAATACCCACGGAGAGTTTCAAATCTGGGGGAATAATGATATGTAATTAGGGATTTAGATAAGATTTCGTTAATTACTAGGATTTATTTTATCTAAAATAGATTTAAATGGGTTTTGGACGTTATCTTTTTATTAGAATGATTTAGGTAGGATTTAATTAAGTAGTAGGATTTCATAGATCAGGATGTCCATAGAATATTTACTAAAGATTAGGATATCTATTAAGATTTTTATCTATAAGGATGGAACTTATTATTTTTTCCCTCTATCTCTCTGTCTTTTCTCTCTCTTCACCCCTCTTTCTCTCTCTTTTCCATCTAAATTTTATAACAGATTGGTAGTTTAAACCAATAAACATGGATGAAGCCTAAGATTTACTGATAGACTCAGACCAATATCTGGCCTTTATTTAAGGGCCCTAATAAAGTTGGATTTAGCCCAGTCCATACCTAAGATGTATAATGGTCTTCAGTCCAAGCATGGCCCAGTCTGGCCCATTGACAGTTATAAAGAATGGCAAAGCTAAGCAACATTCAGTCAAGGACATTATGGCAAGATATCAAACCTGAATGTATGTATTTTAGAGCTCGAAGAAGCTGATACAAGAAGAATTGGTAATGTCCAGGAGTGAGATCATGGTTGGCTTCAATAACTTCATGAAGATCAGATTCCATTAACTCAAATACCACATAAATGTCTTCAAATTCTCTTTGACATGGAGGAAGCATTATGTGCTTTATTTCTACTATATCTGGATGTTTGAGCAGCCGAAGGAGCTCTATTTCCCGAAGAATGCGAGTGGCACTAGAGACATGTTCAAACACATTGTTCATCTTCTTGATAGCAACCCTGTCTCCACTGTATGTATCAATTGCAGATGCAACAACACCATAGCTGCCCTTTCCGACAACTTCTTGAATTTCATACCGACTTGCCTCTCCATACTCAGTGAAGAAATCTTTGTCCAGCATTCTCTATGTTCAACCAAACCAACATTAGATAAGCTTAAGAAAGATAACACAATAAGCAAAATAATACCAAAAGGACAATTGATGCCAAATAACCTCTTACATTCAGCTGCAAATATGCAGATCTCATTGCTGTTATTAATATAGTTCTCATTAATTAAAAAATTATGCATAAATACTATTGCCTCTGATCCTTATTATAACATGTTTCCAGCATTTTCACGCATCTTAAGAAAAAGTCATTACATTCTTAAATTTGTCAAAAATAAATCCAAAAATTCCAGTTTTTCCCCTATTAAAAGGTTGTTACTTCCCCTCTTTTCCATTATCTCCAAGAGGACTCATTAATGGATCAGGGATATAAATGTCCAAAGAATAGATATTACATCATC
Source organism: Neltuma alba (assembly GCF_004799145.2). Classification (NCBI taxonomy): domain Eukaryota; kingdom Viridiplantae; phylum Streptophyta; class Magnoliopsida; order Fabales; family Fabaceae; genus Neltuma; species Neltuma alba. The sequence goes on along the minus strand of NW_021634933.1, from coordinate 26,300 downwards.
CCTGATATTGTGGACGAAAAATGGGTTCTAGAAAACCCCTTATAAGGACCAGAGGGACTATTTCATTACAATGAAAATTCCTTATAGATAACTCTCCTCCCAATTTGGTCCTTGAGAGAAAAAACTTCTCAATTTAGTCTTTGAAAGATAAAGACGGCCTAATAATTGTGAATTAAGTAAACTCAAAATACTAGCGCCAATTAGCTTATTGTAAAACATAAAATTCGAAAACCGGACATTTGAATTTTGAAGCATGTAGCATTCATTGTGTTTTGATTATTCAGAGGCTGATTTGAATTCTGAGAAGTAAGTATTGTGATGCCACAAGAATTCAGCGAAAACACAACCAAGACTATTAGCCAAATAACAATATAAAAAAATAAGAATTTCATGAGACTATTTTGTATACAAAGAAGAAATCTGAACCTAGACTTTGCTCTGCAGCCAGTCAACCTCAGATGATAGTTCGTTCCCGACTCACTGACATGCTCAGGTAATCTATAAGAATAAGAATTGATCAAGATAAAAGAATGTTTGATATCTATACATAATATGCCCTTCAAAATTGGAAACTTCGATTTACTCTGCAACCAGTCAAACTCAGCACTCAGAAAGCTGTTCGTTCCAGATTCGCGGAAATGTCCAGTAATTCACTGAAGAAAAGGAACCAATCAAAATAAAATCTCACAAAGTTATTTTTTTTCTTTGGAGAAAACGCTCCTTAAATTTTGAACTTGACAGCCAAACTTCCATGATCATCCATCACGCTTAAAATTCCTCAAAAGCAGGGAAGAAATAAAACTTGATAATATTACAAAATCAGACATAAAGAGAGAAATAAAAATATAAAAACAAATGGAACAGCATGTAGTCCAAATACGGCAATATATTAGCTCAAGAAAAGGATAGATAATTGCGGCAAGAAGCCTCGATATGCAGGCCTTAACGGAATCTTCTATTCAAGCACATAGAAAGAGTCAGAGAAGTTAGCACAACTGGACCTGCAACATAAAAAGAAGCGCGGTTATTAATAAGGATACAGAGCACCACGTGATCGAGACACATGAAAAATTATACGGTGTTTTTTAAGAACGATTGAGGTATGTTCAAATTGAGCAGATATGAAATGAAAGTGGACATGAATTAAACCTGTATCAATTTTTTCTCTGTTCTCTTCAATCAACTCCGTTTTTGAAGACTTCCAGCTGACCTCTTCACGCATGGCGATCAGCAATCATGAACTGCACGTCGTAGCTCGTCGGAGACGATGCTGAAGAGTCGTTAAAATAGTGACGTGGCATAGGAGGCGGGGCTAGATTTTGCTCCCGCCGGCGGTAACGGGAGGTCAATCTAGACTGGGTTCGTAATCCGCGGGATCGGACTCAGGAGAAATGGGTGCAGTTGGTCTTCATTTCTAATATGATCTAACGGCTGAGCTTCATTTATTATTTTAAAAGCGATACACTACTATATTTATATATGCATATACATACATACATACACACATATATATATATTGTTAAGTTTCCCCAATATCTCAAACAACGTTTCCAAGAAGGGAGGAGTGATCTTCCACCGCTTCCATTTCTCTCTCTCTCTCTCTCTCTTTTCCTTCCTCATCTTAATTCATTTTACATCTTCTCTCAAACTTATTTTTCAAAAATTATTGTTCCCGTGCATTGTACGGCTGTATTTAAGAAGGATTGGGTTATTATATTGTATTAAGATTATATAGTAGGATATAACTAAGAGATTTTTCGCTTGTAATATTGTCCTAGGATGTAAATCAAAGAGATTTATATAAGAGCAAATAGAAAAAGTCAACGCCATGTTAGATACTCCTCTGGTCCTTATTATAAGACCCAATTTGACTTTTTATTTGGTCCTAATTATAAGACCCAATTCATTTTCTCTCTTATATTTATGCATTTTTTTCCAAGATAATCCTTCTAATAATGATAGTTTTAGCCAATATACTTAATTAGCAAGGATATTTTAGGAATAACAACACTTATTTATTATAAATAACCAACTTAACTTACTTCTTTAATCTCCTCAAATAAGTCAATTGGGTCTTATAATTAGGACTGGAGGAGTATTACCTCTAATCCTAATTATAAGACCTGATTTGTAATTTATAAACAAGATTTTATAATTAAGATATAAAAATTAGTAATATACCATATCATTAATACTATTATAAAATATTATATTCAAGTCCAAAATAAATATAAATAATTAAACGTAGCCCGGGTCTTTGGACAGGCTAGCAAGCAACAAACTGTTTGTCTTGATGCCAAACAAACGTAAAAAATACAAATTAATTTTATTTATGAAAAACAATCAACTTCACCTAAAATATATTTCCATAAAAAAAATATTATACTCCTCCGGTCTTTAATATAGGACCCAATTATTGAATTGGTTTGGTCCTAAATATAAGACCCATTTATCATATTTATCAATTTTCTCTAAATTACTCTTATAGATACTCCCTCAACCATAATCAAGTAGAAGAGGAAGAAAGGTATTAAGAAAGACGATTATGGTATTTTAGGAAAAACATGTCATATTCTTATAATTAACTAACTTACTTAACTTCTTTAATCTAATCAAATTAGTTAAATGGATATTATATTAAAGACCGGAGGAGTAATTAATAACAAAGTCATTTAAAATGTTAAAAACTCGTTAATTACATAATATTCATATATAATATATTGAGTTGATAAATCAATATAAAATTAAATTTAAAGCGATGTAAGGGGGTATTTAGGTAAGATCAAAACTATGGTTTCAGAAATACTTTTATGATATACAAAGTAAATATATGAATGAGTTTATCTTGATTTACAAAAAAGTACTTCTGAAACATGTTTATTGAGCTTCCCAAACACCCCATCGTTGCCTCTAAGAGTTACATATTGCCTAAAGAGTGCATGCATAATCCGATAAAATTGTCTACTTTTCAAATATTTATTACAATCAACTCTCCAAACGTATATGATAACGTGTCTGGCCCAAAAAAAAAATATAATGTGAAAAAATTAATTTTAATTTTTTTGCCAGAGCAAAAATTAATTGTTAATATTTTATTAAAGAATTATTTGTAATTAATGAGAGAAGTCTCTTTCATGCAGTTGACAAAAAGAAAAGTCTTCTCTGTATGCGTGTATACTCCATTATCCTCTACAAACATAAATGTTTTCCTCTAGAATTAGGATTCTTTTAATTGCCTCACTAATACCCACACAGCTTCTTTTTCTCTTCTCCAGCCAAATTAAAAGGGTGTTTGGATTTTTTTTTGAAAAATATTTTCATACAAGACGAGATAAAATTCTTAATTTTGTAAAATCACTTCTAAAACTTTTGTTTGGTTTTCACCTAAATACCTTTTAAAATCTTAAAAAGTTTTTTATTTTTTTGTTTTTCAATGATGCTTCGATGAATCAGCTTCTTTTACTTGAATCAGATAAGTTTGTTAATGCATTTTATTAAGTTTAAAGTCAGCTATACTATTTATTTTATGTATATGTGTGTGTATCACATCAGAAGCAAGAAGGATTTAAATAAACAAGATTAGTTTCCTGTACGACATAAGGTATACAGGATAATTTGATTGAAATTTTTGCTAAAAATATACATTGTCTTGAGCAAAATTTTAGCTAAGAATTCACATTCAAATTTCTGATTTAAAAAGAGAAAAAGAGGGAAAAGTTACAAGATCAAAACAATATTGGCAAAATGAAATAGAGGCATGAAGTCCAGTGGAAATTATTTTTGATATATATATATTTATAAACATATAATTGTTTTACTCCGCAACTACGAGCTTCTTTCTTTTTAAAAAAGAAAAAAGAAATGATAATTAATGCACACCTAATTTGAACATTAAGCATTCTAATTGATCGGCTAAAGTACTAAAGCCGTGTGCATTAAAACACCATACATAAAGGTGAACATTTTGGCGGTTAAATATTTTAGTTACTTTGGTATGCCAAATAGAAAGTAAATAAAATAAAATAAAATAATTTTAAAAAATTATCCATGCCATGTAATCAAAAATGAAAAATTGTACAACAATAAACAAACAAATTATAATAACATGACAAAAGTCACATATCAAAAAATGTTTTTTTTTCCCCAATTGCACATGCCAGACGCCTCTGCACTTCTGCATAGAAGAGCAAGTTGAAAACATGCTATAACAAATATCAGCAAAACGCATTCAACAAACGAAGATCAGCAACAGGAAAAAAGTGCAAGAATCCTTATCAAATCATGAACATACAATACAAGTTCTAATATCATAATTAATAAGGCGCACTTAAAACAAAACATCATTGTACGGTCAGGATTGTACGGTCAGACACGTGTTACAAAACATCATTGTTCATTCCTCTTACACCGTTACAGGGTTAGCTTGCACCCCAATTTGATTTAGTCAAGCTGGACCTCAACAGGCGTTTACCTTGACTCTGACAAGTTTCTGGTGATAGCTGTTGATTGTTTTGGTATGCATTGGATAGTTTCAGCTGCACCAGCTCGCCCCTATGCCGAACTTTACTGCTACTACGTCGCAAAAGCATCTGCTTCTGACAGCTTCTATCTGCATCTGACTTCTGTTTAGGGCCCGTCCTCTGTGTCTGCTCCCAACTTGGGTTATTATCATCTGCCAAATTTGGAGAATGCACCTGAACTTGACCTTGGTCTTGTGGCCAGAACTCACAATGACGTTCAATACTTCCTGGGGATTGCAACCTCCTGTGTGTCACAATGTTGTAGAAATTTGGGTTTCTCTCACTATTACTGCCATTGTTTGAGGGCGCCACTGGCACCCATGTCCATGAGCAGTCTTCAGTAGGCACTGGATTAGGAGGCCTCCCTCTACGTCTTCGCTTTGGCAACTTCTGTTCAAGGTGTCCAAATTCTGTTTTCCCATCCAAATTCAACTTTCGCTTAGGACGTCCTTTATTCCCATGTTGCTGTGGCTTGTCTTCTAAACCACTCATAGAAGACAATGAATCTTCCATTTTGGATGCTGTGCCCAAATCTCCGTATACAAGTCTTTGCCATGACATTTGCAGTTCCAACTGTAGTTGTGATGTTTCTCTCGTTGTGCAACCTGGGCCATCTTCAGAAGTTGGATCAACTAACTGCTGCAGCTTAGGAGCGGCAGGAAGGTTTGGATTAGGCAATGAGTAAATTGTTTCATCTGGTTCTAAACTAGGAAAGCTCACTGAAGTGAGAGCTTGGTCCTGGAGCTGTAACTGCTCCTTGTGTTGATGAGGACTTCTATCTAGCTCGAAAGATCTCCCACGACCACGCCCTCTAACCTCACCTTGAGGTCTCAACTGCAGCTGCTTATATTTAGGCTTCTGCGTGTTACCAATGCTACCATCCGAGGGCAACAATGACACCTCTGGAGAGTCAGTAAAAGACTTCTCGTTAGGTTGCCACTCACCGCATTGCGTTATTGGCATGTGCTTCTCCAGATCCCAAAAAGCCGTGCTCTCTTCCACCCTCCCTTTGGGACTTCCTGGCATATCATCCTGTTGTTTGTGCCCGTGAACAGTCATACAAGCTAACGTTTTGGTTGCTGCATATAAATCAGTCTCTGCAATACCACACTTAAGGGTTTGAACGGGCAATTGTGTTGGGGTTAATTCTACCCATTCTGATGGTGCGTGCTCCAAGAACTCAGTAGAAACAGGTAATGTCAGACAAGTCTGGGAATTGGAAGTCAGATCAATTGGAAGGTCTGGTGCTGTCAGCAGGGATGAACAAGGAGTTTCCATATGAAATCCGAGAGCCTCCTGATCCACAAGCAATTCACAGGCACCAGAGAATTTCTGCTGGACGGAAGGCGTCTCGTTCTGATGCTGTTCTTCTTGCTCTGAAGTCTGCAATTTTTCTTTTGGAATAACGGCAACAGTAGGACTAGAAAGTGAAGCACTCAAGTTTTCATTATTGCTGATTTCATCCGAACAGAATCTTGATACCTCAGTTGTGGCCTCAATATGCTGTGTAAGTGATTGATTTTCTACCATGGCCAACAGATTATCTGACTGATTCTCACATTGATTTTCTGCAACAGTAGGATAACCAAGTGAAGAACTTAAGTTTTCATTATTACTGATTTCATCTGAGCAGAATCTTGATATCTGAGTTGTGGCCTCAATTTGTTTCTCACATTTGTCGGTATTTTCATTTTGTCGTGTTTCTCCTTGACCCTGTTCCTGAACCCACCGTCCATGGCACTCTTCAGTCACCCCAGGCTGCCCCATTTCAGATTTCCCCTGTTCCTCAATCATTTGATTAGTCCCCGTGCCATGTAAGTCAGAAAGTTGATTTTGTTCTTCATTCTCATGCTCTAGCAACTCATTACATCTCTCTGCATCTTCAGTTCTTTGCAGCGTCTCTTCACCTCTCAAATTATCTGACTGTTTCTCACATTGAATGCGTAGCTTGATCACCATGGGGTTCTGTCTTTCCACGAGCCTCACGATATGAGGCTCGGTGCTCATAATTTCGCTTGAGCTGATTTTGTCATTCAACTCCATGATTGCCTCCTACATCAAAAGTAAGACAATGTAAAATATACCTCAACCAAAAATAATGAGACGGATGATGAGATAAAATTCGGACAAATAAAAAATTTCATTAGATCAAGATAAAAAATAGTGACAAAAAAGAATAACAGTGCAATGCAATTCAAGGAACTTAGAACAAGTCAAATCGTATTTACCTAAAAAAATTGGCATAACAAAACCAAAAAATGCAGAGCAATCAAGGACAAAATTTCTGCACCATTTCACACTTTTCAAGTTTTTAAAGCAATCAACTTCCATGTCCTTCTGTAATATGTTTTTTGTTGACAAGTATAATGAAAGTGAAAAATAGAACGATCCATCTGCACTTTTTAACATGAAACAAATGAAAAATAATTAGTCCATTCAGAAAACAACCTCAATGCTTTATCTTTCCAGTCATAAAGTTCATAGCATAATAACTCTCAAAGGAAGGGGATAGGCACACTCTTGAAAGTTCTTTGGACGTTGTTTATCATGATTACGTTAAGATTGTGAAATCCGATATGCACCAAATAGTAGGTTAGTTGCATGCCTTAATTTAAGGGTTAGAGGTGGGAGGAAAGAATGCATGGTGAGCCTTATGAATCAAGGTGAGAAAAAACAAGAATCAATTAAGTGTTATTATTTTAAAAGGTGGTGATGATGATGATACTGGTGTTGTGTTGTTATTATTTTTCAATTTGGATTTTAAAAAAGGTTCTCTAGCTTGCCTGTTAGTGCACTTATTCCTAGGAAAAGAATGGACGGAGAGAAAAAACACGAATCAACCAAGCATTATTATTATAAAAGGTAAATGATGTTGTTGATGTTATATTTAATTTTGATTCTTAAAAAGGCACTGTAGCTTTTGTCTGTTCGTTAGAGTATTAGCTTACTGACGCAAAAGCAAAATCCCAATTCTACAAAGGCAGACTAACCAAAAATAAAAGCCATAAATTACTGTTAAATCACACATTACTTGAATTCGTTCGTCGGAGTTTTCAATTTGTCGTGTTTCTGTTTCATCTTGTCCCTGAACCACCAGTTCATGGCACGCTTCAGTCACACCAAGTTGCCCTATTTCAGGTTGTCCCTCTTCCTCAATTGGTTCATCGGTCCCTGTACCATGTAACTCTGAAAGATGATTTTTTTCTTCATTCTTACGCTCATGCAAATTATTACATCTCTCTGCACCTTCAATTCTTTCCAGTGTCTCTCCACCTCTGTGATTTCGTCCCCTTCTGTTTTTCTTTCTCCTTCTGCCACCCCTCCAACCTTTCTCTTTCCTCTCATCAAACTTATAGTAATCATCCATAAGCGTATATGTACCACTATCTGTGCGAAAAAGCTCCTTAGCCTGGCAAAGCTTTTTCAGATGAAGACCAAGAATCCTCGAATGAGCCCAGGGTAAATGTTGGAACTCATTTTTGATAAACTCCGAGATAGCCTCCTCAGTCGATCCGTTTCTTTCATTTAACTCCTTTACTGCCTCCTGTATCATCTGCACACCCAGGCCGGCAGGAATTGCGTGAATAAATCGAACAATAAGCGAAAAAAGGTCAAATTTTTCAAATGAGATTCAATTACAGCATTGTCTAGTTCGATCCCCAAAAATACTAGAACAGGCACAGAAGCTCGTGAGTTAGGGGAAGATGATAATTACCAAGGCGTATGGCGGATGAGTTGGGGTTTCAAAGGAGGTGAAAAGCTCTTGAATTCGACGTTCGACGACGGAAGCATTAATTGCGGAAGACTGAGAGAAGAGAAAGTCCTTAATCTTACCCATAATGCGGGTGTCCCTGCAATCTGTGACGCGAAGCTGTAACTGAGATTGGGGTTCTTCCATGGCAGCCGGAACGACAGGGTCCCGAAGCGCCGAAATTTGAGTCGAAAGTCGACTAAAGACTAGAGAGCCCTTGTCCTCTTCAAATCTTCGGGGTATTTATAGTTACGGATTCTTGGCGGTGCGCAGACTGAATAAAAAATTAAAAAAAATGCTGAAGTATAAACAAAATAGAAGAAATAATAGTTGTATAAACAGGATAAAATAAAAATAAGTAATAGAAATATGTGGAACTAAATAAATTCAAATTTTAAGATCTGCCAGCAAAATTTTAATTTTAATAAGCTGTTACTTTCAGTAAAAATAGTGCTTATATATTTAAAATTATTAATTAATACTCCTATTAGGAATATTTAAAAAAAAAAGATAGTACTAGAAGATAACTTATTTCATTCAAACTTAAAAAACTAGCTATTTTTGAATAACATTTAAACTCAAAATCACTACCAAAAAAATTAATCATAAATTAAAATTTCACCAATAATTACTGGTATTTTTAATTATATTAAAATGAAAAATTATTATTTTAAATAATATTTGATAAGCAGAATATAAAATAAATTTTCAAATTTGCCTAATCAGACTGAACAAACTTTCCTTATTAATATAACAATCATTATCAAGAATCAAGATAAAGCAGCGGTGCCATCTAATCAGAACTCAGAAGTTTATGTTCCTTTTTTTTTTTCCCAGGCCAAAAGAAGTTTATCATTATATCTCTTAATGATAAAAAATATAAATATCATTAAATTTTTTTTCCAACTATAAAATCATCTTTAAAAAAGATTATTTATACATAATTTGGAAAATGAAACACAATATTGCTTTTTTTCGCCAGAGACACGTAATAGTGTATGAGAAATTAGAATCCATAAGCTTTGAGACCCTCACTTGAGAGTTGAGACAGTTAATTACAGGGCGATATTGTCTCACAGCTTTTATGTTACCGCGAGAATTTGCTAAACTTTTCTCACGGTCATATCTTATCCGTGAGAAATTGAGAAATTTTCTTCGTTTGATTATTTATTTTATTAAAAGCCCCGTTTTTAAGTGAACTTCCACTATCACAATAATGTCCATTCTATGAAGGGAAATGCTTTTGCAATTTTTTTTTTTAATTCTTTGACGGTAAGTTCTCCAGTAAAACAGAGTAAGCTTATACTCCTCCGGTCCTAATTATAAGACCCAATTGACTTATTTGAGGAGATTAAGGAAGTAAGTTAAGTTGGTTATTTATAATAAATAAATGTTGTCATTCCTAAAATATCCTTGCTAATTAAGTATATTGGCTAAAACTATCATTGTTAGAAGGATTATCTTGGAAAAAATGCATAAATATAAGAGACAAAATGAATTGGGTCTTATAATTAGGACCAAATAAAAAGTCAAATTAGGTCTTATAATAAGGACAGGAGGAGTATCTTTTACAACGGAACATCGCATTACTCCTCTCTTGTCATAATTCTATTCAAATTAAACAGCAAATACACACGCATACACACAAAATCTACCTAATTCTTAGTCCTCTAAAAGTTGATTAACGGAGTTAATTTTTCTCACAAAAATCTATATCTATGTATCTAAAAAATTTATAAGAAGCCGCACTTATTTATAAGTCATTAACAATAACGCATGTTACACAGGGCTTCAAGCAATAGACGATGCCTTTTTTTCCAGTTACTTTAGAGATTCTTGATCTAAAGTATTTTGAAAACAAGTTTGTAGCCAATCACTAGGCTTCCTACACCACATACCATTTGTATAGAGACGCCTGCAAACGTAATCCCAGCAAAGTTAAGAGGGGAAAAATAATTAGGTACTGACACACATATCTCATCATTAAAAGCAGGAAACGATAAGTTCTAACCATGTAACTACTATCTATTTACAAAGAGACAAGTGCTATCAAATTGTTTATATAAGATTACTTAACGATATGGATAGAACTACAATGACTTGTACCATTCACCACTTTGAAGATTTACATTTGGCAGATATTGCATTCCCTTGGAAGTAAGGCTTAAAGGTTCTCAAAACTTCTTCATAGATTGGTTTTTTATATTCCGCGGCCTGTAATAATTTATCCGCAATTAGTCTTTCCAAGAGCAAAATAAAAACACTTTAACGTTTATAAGAAACTTTTAGCAACTAGCCTGGTCAATAACTTCTTCAGGGCTTGACCATTTCCATTCTGCAAATTCAGGGTCTGCTTCACCATTAGCTAAGTTGATCTCACTGTCATCTTTAGTGAATCGCATGAGAAACCTATCAAGCATTCAGTATTAATGTAGCAAGCAGAGTGTCGGTAAAATACTGAATTAATTTACTCAGAACAAAAAATAAGATAATACCAATTTAATTAACAACATGATCAAAGAAAAATAGTAACCATCATATGCCAAGCCTACTCAGTAACAGAAATTTTACAGAAGACTGGAAACATTGATGGCAAGACCATAGAACAAAGTCCAAGAACTACTCCACTACATCGAGGATGACAAGTTAATGACCTGTACAAAAGTCACTTTTCTCCTTCAAAAAATACAATTACAGCAAGGCCTATCTGTTCAGATACTACATCTCTCAGAGGCTATGGTGATTAGGAACATGAAAAATAATACCAGAGCCATTCAGAGGAACTTTTTCACACCCCACAATCCAGGCCTTATATTGAACTAATGTCTTTCACACTCAGAGGGCTTTGATTTTCCCCCTTCTTCCCTCTCCCTTTAAGAGCAAGAATGACATGTTAACCTCTGCACGTTAAGCAACCTTAGTCTGAGGCATGCTTTTAACCAGGTACAAACTGACAAGGCTTTTGCCTTCCTTCGTTGTCTATTTGTTAATGTCAAACCATGGCTTAATCACTTATTGCCTACATGCCACGCAAGCATATACGTGAACCCATGTATGGCAGAAACAATACAAAGATACAGAATGACAGTGGTTCTTAAATGCTTCCATGTGGCATGCACAGGAATGATACCGCGACATTGTAGGTCAAAATTTCAATACGGAAATAAAACTCAGGTTTTTCTTTAATGTGACAAGTATGCAAGTACTTGGTCATTCAATCAATGACTTGAAAGCAAAACACAAGCGCACCACTTTTGTGCATGTCCATGCCAATCACCTCTCCAGAGCCGATTGACTTTAGCCTTCACATGAGGCGGAAAGTCATAGGTTAACCATCTTGGGACCTGTCAAAGATACAAAACGATTAACCTCCATTCAATCATAAAATCATGCTCAAAAGAATTACTAATATAATGTATCAAAACCAGCATGATGTCTAACTGCTTCTCTTATATCCAAGTCGAGCAGTATAGCTTCTTCCATTTCTAACATTTTTTGTTCACCTTTTAATACTCAAGGATAAAAGTAATCTAGATTGCACATGGATATTTAGTTGTCAGATAGCACTTGTTTATAGAGCATAGATGAAAGCCTGCACATTACTCACTTTTTAGCAAAATAAATAATAAAAACCAAAACAAACTCATGATAGAAATCTGCACAAACCTCAGCAATTATTTCAGCAGATACTATTCCAGTTTCTTGTCGCAGTTCCCGAATGGCAGCAGATATAGGCTCTTCACCATCTTCAATTCCGCCCTGATATTCAAGAATACAAAAGAACATAACATATATATTATCTTAGCAAAAGAATTTGAAGCCATGCTAGAGTTGAAAATTTATTACAGGCGAAATGAGAAAAAAATTCCCAAATTCATATCTAAAATACGAGAGTCCACTTCTGAAAAAGCTTGGAACTACAGTCTATATCCCTCTCCACAGCATTCTAAGCTATACTTTATGGAAATTTTCAGAAGGGATCTGGCTGCTCAGTATATTGTAAGACCAAAATTGACCCAGGCCAACAATAGGAAGAAAATTTTCATATGCAGGAGAGCTGCTAATGATAATGCATTGAATATACTGAGGGAACAACAAGACAACCTTAAATGAAAGGCAGCATAACACTCTGTGGCATATTGCTGGAAAAATCCTCTCGTGAGAACGTGACAAGAGGAATCAGAATTTCAATAAAGACAGTAAGCCCTTCCCAGCTCCCACCAGTAAAGCAACAGAATGGTGATTGCATTTGAAACAAAATTAAGCTACTAAATTATTAACATACTCTTGGCGTTGATGTGCCATCTATTTTCAAATAGTTAGCATGTCACGAGAAAGCTAGCTCAAAATAGGCATTAAGATCGTATGATTCACAATGAGTCACAAAGTCAATGTTATGAGTCGATGACTAAATCAAAAGTAGCCATGTCTATGAATCTCACGATTCTACTTCAACTGCATGAAGATATTAGATATCACCAGAGTTGCGGAGTTGGATCCATCGCAACTCAACAGAAGTTAACTGCAAAGAATACATCTTCATGAATTTGTTTTAAGTGGAAACCAGTAATCACACAGGAGAGGCAGGATAGACGTTAACTTTATTGGAACCGAGTTAATGTAGCCATGTCTAGTGTTATTAAATTACGAGTCACGAAAGAAAAGCAAAAGAAGATGATAGTTGAGAAGTTGGGATCATTTAAAGAATGAATAATGCGCATTTTTTTACCAAAACACTTACTTTGGACTTATCATGTATTTCCCTTAGCTCCTGGGTTAAATCTATAATCCTAAGTATTTTATGCCCATTGGAGGAATACACGTGTTATCCATCTTCTTCGCATTAATGGGGTAAAATATGTTGTTCTCAAGGCTGAAACAGCATGTAAAGGAAAGTCACCTGAGGCATTTGCCATGCTCCTGGAGAATTCAATTTAGAAGCCACAAAAACCTGAAATAAACGATTGGGTTTCATGGATTCTTCCTCTTGCTCATCTAGATATACATACTGGACCAAAAAGACTGTGATGTGGACGAGAAGCTGCAATTTTTCTTCAGATATATACATGTCTTTACAATTTTCTGAACAGGTTGATGATTTAAAATGTAAACCATAGACTGTGAATGGCAAAATTTTCACAAATACAAATATTATTTTTTTATTAAAAAAAATACTAATAGCATATCAAACTCAGACTACCAGAAAATAGAAAGGAGAGAATCAATAAAAGCAATATTTAAAAATGATTGACAACTATAACCAGGTTTTGAATGAAAACAGAACAGAACTTAGGATCTCGGTCAGGGACGAACAGAAGAGAAACAAAATTTATAAAATCCTTGCAGTTTTCATTTACAACTGTTGCAACACTGCTACTCCAGTTACTTGAGCTTTTAAGCAGTAAGTTATGACGATTGGCAAGAGGAAAACGGCAATACACTAGTATAATTTTCTAAATCTAGATAAGCAAAAACACGCTGAAACACAAATCATGAACTATAGATTTTATTCCAGCATACATAGCTCATAAAGGAGATGTTTACCCCAAAATAGAAAACAATGAATCAAAAGTAAACCATAAGCAATCAATTTTACAGAACAGAAAAGTGCAGATTCCTGAAAGCTAAGGGGGGGGGGGGGAATTAGTGAGGCCAGAGAATGAAGGAGGAGCAGCAAAAACCTGATCATCGGAGTTGATAATACAGACTCCGACATTGGGACGGTAACCTTGAGGAAGATCCTCCATGGCTTTTGAGAGAGAGAGGGGGGGGGTGGAGTAGTGATGATAATGGGATCTGCGTCAGAATTTGAGAATGAAAATGGGGGGAGAGAGAGTAGTGGTGAAGATGCTTGTGACCTGGGAGCTATAATGCGTGAGGCAGAGGCTGTCCTGTAAGCGTTATTTTTGGTGTGTGTGGGACTGCGAATTAGTAAACCTCGCTGACTATGACGCAAGGTGGACTCAAACGCACGGAGGGGTGGTGCCCCTCTTTTCTTATCCTGCGCACTCTCGTGAACGAAAATCAATATATTATTCTTTTCATAAAATTATCTTCCACGTATTTATTTTATACTACCTCTGTTTTTTATTATAGAAACTTATTTGATTTTTAATTTGATCCTAAATATAAAATCTTAATCTATTTTATTTTTTATATTTATTTATTTTTTTCAAAATAGTTCTTAAAGTGGTTGCACATATGAAAGGTTTCATGAAATGATAACTCTAGGTAATATACATAATTAACAAGAGTGTTTTAGGAAAGATAACACTTATTCATAATAAATAATTAACTTAACTAATTTCTTTAATCTTTCCAAATTAGTCAATTAGAACTTATAAAATTATTTTTAAAATTATAGTTTGGTTTCTACTCAAACATTTTTATTCTTTTCATTTGATCCAATGACTATTTACTAAAATCAATTATATGTTGCATTGAAAATTAAATAATGTTGTTAGTAATTTATAAACAGTTTTTTTATAATATTCTTTACAAAAATTAATAAAATACATATATCTTTCATATAGTTGATACTCAATGTAAATAAATTTATAATAAGCCATATTTTTTTATAAACAATAAATATTAAAAGATGAGTATGAGATTTTTTTTTGGCCAAAAGAGTATGAGTCTTTTTGAATGAAAAGAAAATTAGCTCGGCGCAAGATAGCAGAAAGAGTCAAAATCAGAGCACGGGAGAAGAATTATAAGGAAAATGCAGCGAGTAAGCAGGGAAGGGAAAAGCAAGGGGGACCACCACTAGGAGCGTTGACTTTGAGATTGATATTAAAAATTCGAATCAATTAATTTAACTACCTCTCTGTCACCTTTTCCCCACTTTGCCATTGCCATCGCCATCGATAATGTTTAAATTATTATATTCTCTCCCTTTTGACATTCTTTGTTTTGTGTTTGCTTTTAGTAATTACCAGATTATATTATTATTGCACTAAAAAAGAATAAATTGCGTATTACCACCTTGTCAAAATTATCAAATGCCCTTGAAATTACAACATAATCTCGCAAATATTATAAAAGTATTTCAATTCGGGAATAGTGATAATTTTAAACATCTTTTCGTAAAATAAAACATTACATTATAATTTTCAAAAGTACGAATAATAAATTAAAAATTAATAATAATTTATTATATACTGTTTGTTAAAAGTATTTTTATTTTTCTTGAAACCATTGATTATTATTTATTAATTATGAAACTTGAAATATCTTTCTTTTAAAATCGCAATTATATACTATTGGTTCCCAAATTTTGCTTACATGGAAGTTTAAAAAGTTCTGCATCCTCATGTAATTTGCCCCTTTTAAATTTCAAAAAAAACCACTTAAATTTCAAAACCGTAAATTAGGAATTCATACAGTAATATATTGTTGTTTACTTTTTAAATATAATCAATTATTATTAAAGTATAGGAAATAAGAGTAATTGGGATTTTAAAATTCACAATTTTTTTTGGGTTTTCCTTCACCTTTAATATATACAAAAACCACTTTTAAGAAGGTGACTAAGATTTTGTGCCCTCATTTTTTAAAAACTGTACTCATTTTATAATAAATGGTTGAATTGTAAGTAAAAGCATTAAAAAAAATCTAAATTAGAGTTGCCTTAACTGACATGCATTAGTCCTAATGAGCGGAGTTATAACAATTTGAGCATGAGAGCTTAAATTTAGATCTATATTAATGTACAAAATATATTTAAAAGAGTTACTCTCAATTGAGTTTCACAGTGCTCAAGTATAACACAATAATGCTAAATACTCTTCTGGTCTTTAATATAAAACCTATTTAACTAATTTGATTAGATTAAAGAAGTTAGGTAAGCTAGTTAATTATAAAAAATGACATGTTTTTTCTAAAACACCATAATCATCTTTCTTAACATACTCCCTCCCTCACTTGCTTGATTATGGTTGATAAAGTATCGATAGGAATAATTTAGAGAAAACTGACAAATATGATAAATAAATCTTATATTTAAGGTCAAAATTAATTTAACAATTAGATCTTGTATTAGGAACTGAAGGAACTGAAGGAGTATCATATAATTATATCACAAAAATTACAGTCGCCTTGATGCAATCCTCTAAAGGCTTGGCGAAATATTGTCCTAAATTCATTTTGATGTATCGGGTATAATTCCACTCTTGAAGTTACAGCTTCAGAATGGAATCTCTTTGCATGGCCACTAAGGAAAGCATAATTATAATTTAAGTAAGGTTATGAATCAATTCAAGGCAATAACTGTACGGCAATGTGGAATGTTGTAAATTTATTGCGAAACATGCTTATATGATAGCATTAACAAACATTTCGTGCAGGTCTTTTCCTCTTACTTTCTCCTTGCAAAAAAGTGGATATTGGACGAAAAATAGTTCTCTTTATGCCTTCCCCAGTACATGGGGTTTCTCCTTGATGGAATAAAAGCATAATTAAGATTCGTCAGGAAAGGTTGCAAACACAATTAAGGGAATGCTAATTCTTTAAAGAAAATTAAATCTGAACCGTTAAGATTAGTTCTAAATGGTCTAGATCTTGGAGTTGATCATCCATCATGTTTATACACAGGAACACACAAGCTAAAAAGGATTATCAAGTGAGCCCAAAGAAAAAGATCTTGATTATTAGAAGTTAAAATCGTACCCCTTCTTCGGAAACACATCGTTGAAGAGGATGGCAAAAAAAGTTGTGGAATTTCGACTGAATGAGCTCTTCCAAGTCCTCAACGAGGAGTTCCAATTGAAGAGAGGAGCTGAACAAGACATTGTGAGCATCAAACGCCAAGTAAAATCCATAAGGGCCTTCTTAGGCAGCATCGATGATAACAAATTAGAGTACGAAGACCAAAGTCTCGAGTCATGGATTAACAGAGTGAGAGATGTTGCTTATGAAATTGAAGATATCGTTGACGAGTTCTTGCTCTACATTTTCGAACATCGTTGGGATGAAGATCGCCCACACACCTCACCGTCGTGTTCCTTCGTCAGAAACTGCAAAACCAACTACAAAATCGGCTCTGAATTGCGAAACATCAGAGCCAAAATCAAGGGAATACCCGACAAGCCAAGGAAGTACGATGTTGTTTCAAGCGTGGTACCAGAAAGCAGCAAAATGACTCATCAGTTTCAGAGCAGTTTGTATAACGTAGTGGACGAAGGCCAACTGGTTGGCGTTGGTCGGATGGAGGCCAAAGAGACTCTGCTTGGTTGTCTCTTAGAGGGTGATGACTCTGCCATGAATAAAGTAGTGGCAATTGTTGCAGAAGGAGGGATGGGGAAAACCACCATGGCACGTCAAATCCATCATAATGGTTATATCAGAGAGTGCTTCAAGAAGATAGTGTTTGTGACGCTTTCTCAATCGTTAAACGAAGAGGAGCTTCTAACCGACATGGTTCAGCAGCTCTGCAATTTTGGTTCTCAGGAAATCCTATCTCACACGATGAGCACCCATGAACTGAAAGAAACCTTGAAGGGTTTGATTCAATCTGCAAGATATTTGATTGTACTTGATGACGTGTGGAAAAAAGAGCATTGGGATTGCGTGAAACTCGCATTTCCCAATGAACACTGTGCCAGCAGAATCTTAATCACCACTCGTAACGAAGAGGTGGCAAGATACGCGACAACCTGCGACGACTCCCAAGGTACCATGTTTCACCTGCAACGTTTATCTGAAAGTGATTCGTGGGGACTATTCTGTAAGAAAACATTCTCTTCCCAGCCTTGCCCTCCTCATTTAGAACCCATCTGCAGACAAATGGTAGACAAATGTGAAGGGCTTCCTCTTGCCATCTCAGTGCTCAGTGGCCTATTGGGTACTAAAAATAAGAACAGGGTTGAAGAATGGGTGATGGTTCAACGTATTCTTGATAACGTTGAACTAAAAGGAAACATTAATCCTCGTTTGAACAAAGTACTTTCGTTGGCCTTTGACGATTTACCTTATAATCTCAAGCCATGTTTCTTGCTCTTAAGCGTGTTCCCTGAGAACCACTTGATCGAGCCCATGAGACTAGTTCGATTATGGGTCTCAGATGGAAATAATAAGATGACAGAGGAAGTAGCAGAAAGCTATTTGTGCGAACTTCTCAATAGAAATTTGATACAAATAGCCAAGTACACACTTGATGGAAGGATCATGTGTTTTCGCATCCATGACCTGATACACGAAACTGTTGTCCTCAAATCAAGAGCAATAAGTTTCGCTGAACCAATCACAAATGAGGAAAATGCAAGAAGTTGGCCTGAAAGAGCAAGAAGATTATCTATATACGAGGGAAGTGCATATGTCCCTGAAATTAAGAACACCTCGTTGTCTCGACTTCGTTCTTTGTTTCTATTTCAGACACATTCCTTGATAAGGTCAAACTTACGAGATGGTAACTTCAAGCTGATGAATGTGTTGGAATTGAACGGGACCCCACTGGAAACATTTCCCGAAGCTATCACCAAACTGTTCCTCTTGAGGTATTTGAGCTTGAGAAATACAAGAATCTCCAGTCTTCCTGCATCAATTGGGAATCTGCATCATCTGGAGACATTGGATCTCAAGCTGACACGCGTCACTGAGCTACCTTCGGAGATATATAAGCTCTACAAACTCCACCATCTTTTGATATCTCAATACAAGGATCACGAAACAGGGTCTCGTATCCCTCTAGAAACAGCAAGTTGTGGCATAAAGTGGAAAAACTACCACAACAACTTAACCCATGTCACGAAATTGGACATATTTCGTGTACAAGGTTTCATAGCAACGTCTGCAATAGGTTGTCTGGTTTCATTACAGAAGCTAGGCATAGTTGAAGTACCAAACGAAGAACAAAGTGACTTCTTTGAGAAAGGCTTGGGGATGTTGACCCAACTGAGAAGACTGTGTTTGGTTAATCTGCAAAACCATCAATGGAGTGCTCTGTGCTCATCCATCTCAAAAATGAGCTATCTACGTTCGCTGTCTCTTAATACAAGTGGGAAATTTGACTTGCAAGATGTGAAGTCTCCACCTGCACTTCTTGAAAGGCTGTGTTTGGTTGGTGAACTAGATAAGTTACCAAGTTGGTTGTGTTCTCTGAAGAACTTGAAGGTGCTGAAGCTAGTGGGCTCTCGACTTAAGGAGGATCCTATTCTGTGTCTTGAGAAGTTGCAGAGCTTGGAGGTGATTGGACTTTATGACGCTTTGGATGATGGCGTGACGATGCGCATGTCGTCTGCTTTCTATGATAGAATACAGTGGTTTATCATGGGAGAACGTAAGCTACAACTTTATTAAGGTGCGTTCTACAACTTAGCGTGTCTTGCAAATCTTGCTTGAAACCATATTTTGAATAATTATGACTATATATACATATATATGGTTTCTTTTACGCATATACTGATTAGTTGATATTGAGATCAAATGGTGTTTGAATTCATTCGTATGCATCTCATTTAATTTTTCAGGATTGGTTGAAGACATGTCCATTTATGCCAATTCAAGAGATATATTCATTAAGGGACTTCTCGGCTTCCACCATTAGACCAACTACTTAATTTGTATTTATACTATGTTGTTGCTACAATTATGAATGTATCATAATTACATTTTATTCTTGTGTTAAAATTAATCTTTCATGCATCATCAAAACTTTTATCAGCAAATGATCAGAAGTTGGGGATTCTCACTTCTTGCGTGTATACTGAAATCTATCACAAGAATTAAGGATGGCTTAAAGAGTATATATTATACATGTCCATCAACTTTATTCCAAAGTTTCAGAAATAAATTATAAGGAATCATTTTTTTCAGTACTAAATTCTTGATTCATTTATGTTTCGTTATGAACATGCTACTTTTTTATTGTTCAATTATAAATCCACCCTATTCCTACGCAACTTTTCAACAAGCAGGGAGACTATAGTCACGCACGACAAAATGTTAAAGTCTATTTCCCTTTCAGATGAATGCTTCTCAATCCTCATAATATCAAATCGTTTTAGACCAAAGAAATATACAATTAGCTCCATCTCATAGCTACTCTACTCTCTTTCTCTCCTTCCTTGCAGCTTCTTCATCTTTACTTTTGCTGATTCAGTCTGCAATCTTGCTTGTATAGTTTATCAGAAGTGAGGAATTTCTTGTGCCCCTTCTTCCATATTTGATGCTTGGCCCTTCGTCACAGATGAAAGCGAAGCCACAGCCTCCCCAACTGTTAAGAAAAGGTTGTCTGCTCTCATCAAGTCATTGCCTTCGTCTGCTTTTTTCAACTTCTCCATAACCTCAGCCAGAGGATTCACGAGCACAATCTGTCCCAGTCAAGGTTTGAGCACTTTTGGTCAAGGCAAATAAAGTAGCAAAACCACTAAAAGCATATGAGATTTAGCATTCTTGCCTCAACGCCCTTATTTTTCATTGCTTGTTTCAGTTCTCTGAAAAGTGAGACTCCACTTGTGTCTACGCTGCTCACAGCTGAAATGTGGTTCAATGCTCCTTTAATTTGAATATAGTACTAAACATGCGCTATAATATGCTTTAGCTAACTTTCCTCAATCAATGCACCAAAAGTTAAGAAGAATGGATATAAGACCCAACATATACAGGACAGATATAAAGCACTATTATCAGATTTCTATCTGATAACGTACGGTTGGGCCGAAACTAAAATAACAGACTATCAAAATTCCTATTTCAAAATTAATCAGGCTACCTGACATTTCCAGAATCACATATTGAAGCCTTGAGCTTTTCTTGATGTTATCTTCCTCTTCATATTCTTCGATCCATCGTAAGATCCTGAATAAAACAGAGGCTGGTAGTTTAGTAACGGGGGAAAGACCAATCAATCATTGATAAAACTGACAATTTGTGATGTTGAAACCCAACCTCTCGTTGAGATATGTGATGTTTGCGAAATTGATGGGAGCCTCGATGCTTAAAATGAGAAGACCAGGCAACTTCACAGCTTCCTCATAATGATCAACATTTCGATATATATCTGTACCGGGTATGTTGCCCAACATCACTGTCTTAGGCCTTGTAACTTGCAGGAGGATCTTCAGAATTGACAACCCAACCTGATCAATAGCATGATTATCACCTCCATGTTATTTTAAGAGGAAAAGATATCATAAACCTTTTACTTTGCCTGTTCTCGAGGAACACCTAGAGTTTGGAAGTCATAATAACGCTGTTGCCAGTAGAAGCCTTTATAAGAAATAGTGAAACATATACTTACTGCCAGAGCAAGGCCTTCTTGAACAGAGATAAAAATGACTCCGAAGAACGCGGTGAGCATTACAATAAAGTCATATTTGTCTAACTTCCAGATGTAATAAGCAGCAGGGATATCAATGAGACCAATTACTGCTGTGACTATGATTGCTCCCAGTACAACATTCGGAGTGTACTGAAACAGCGGCATAAGAAACAGGAGTGTCACCATAACTGTCATGGACATTACTATATTTGATACAGCTGTTTTTGCTCCCGCATTGTTATTGACAGCTGATCTAGAGAAAGCACCTGAAATTCATAGTTAAATTGAGTGAATTATGAAGAAGCCCATGCGCTTTCCCCAAAAAAAATTTACGTCCATGTGTGAATCTAACAGGTAATAGAATGCTGTATCAGACATCGTAGGACTCTTCAAATCACAAATGGATATCATCAAAGTGATACTTAATTATTCCTGCCTATCATTTTTGGGTTTATTCCTGTCCATCATTTTTGGGTGGTTTTTATTTTCTAAGCATTTGACATGTACCTGTAGTGACATAGCAGGAAGTGAAGGAGCCAACCACATTCATGAAGCCGATTGCCATCATCTCCTTATTTCCATCCACTTTGTAGCTCTTGAGAGCTGCAAAAGTCCTTCCTACTGCAATACCTTCCTGTTTGCGAAAGTCCCGTAATATTTAATGAGGATAAATCCCTTTCTCTCTTTTGAAAGTTTAATATGAAACACAGAATCCTAAAGATACAATACGAATGCAACAATGTTTAATGGTGCCCTTCTAATTGTACTATAAAAAGTTGTGATTGTAGTTCTTATGGTTTTAAAGAATCTTACTGTAGTCCTTACTGATAAAACCCTGTATATTTCTACGTACCAGGATGGTACATAGTAAGTGAGGTTAACAAAACTTAATGTTGATTGAAACAAAAGAGTTGAATACAGTTATTCAACCTACAAAGAAACAAACAGTTAAAAGGGAAATAAAGAAAAGTAAAACTTAACAGTGAGGGACAAAACGCCAGTGATAAGCCCAGTTTTGATTACAAGACCCAGATGAGTTCCATTAAAGCGCAGCATATTCCATGAAGGAGGATTTAGACCTTCTTGCAGTTTTCCTATCTACCAAACACACCAGCAGCATATGTTGTTAGCAATAATACATAAAGTGATGTTTGGCCAAAAAAGAAAAAAAGTAGAATTGAAGTGAAACAAGTAATGCAGCTGTTTGAGCGAGTGACACATACAACGCTGATGCCATGATGCTGAGCCTTTATTGCAAATACCAGAAGGGTAGAGATTATCACAGACACAAGAGGAGCACCAGCTGAGACCCAGAAAAGCTTTGGCTTCCTCATGCTCTACACAAAAAGATTGCAAGGGATGTGAATTACTTCTATCCTATGATATGAAAAATTCTAGGATCCATAAGATGAGCTAACAGGCATTTGCTTAGATATTAGATATAGAAATCTAAATATATGCAAGTTCTATCCAATCTTGGTCAAAATCTAGAAAGTAAAACACCCGCAGATTTCAAGGACATAATATTTCTTTAAGTTCCCATTCCCAGAGAATCATAGGCAATGGTATGAATTATGTTAAGTTGGTTTCTTTTATTGTGTTTTGTTGGAGGAGTGGAAACCAAATCGTGTGAAGAATAGCTATGATTCAGTATTCTGTTAAAGATTATTAGGCTAAAGTGAGATACTTTTATGAATGTTGGTGTCAAATTTGTTCTCTATCTATCTATATATTCTCTGATGCTTTATCATATCATTACAGGTAGGAAAGAAAAGAACGATGAAACCAAAACAGGTATTCTAATGTTCCTTCTCGGAGAATTAAATTCAGAATCCAACTTCAACCTCACCAAAATAAAGTGGAGACTTTAACCTAGGCCTATTATTTTCCCAGTTGCTATGTTTTATTCACTTTTGACACTCCTGTATTGCTGCGAAATTTCTCTAAATCTTATTAAATTAGGATTTCGTTTCGAATCCCAAAATTGTCCCTTTTTCATTTTTTTCTTCGAATCCAATCACGCAAGCGAAAACTTTTTGGGCAGTCCAAGTGTTCAAGAGTGAAGTATGATGTGAATGATGACCCCGAACCGTCTTAACGGGATAATAAAATAAGTTATGCGAGTGTGCTTCCTAAAAATAACTTTCCAAGAGCTGCCAAAAAAAAAGAAGACGACGACTTTCCGAGACAAAATCAAGACTAATGGGGTGTTTTGAAACACCCAAAAATGCTTTTCAGAAACACTTTTTAGTAAAACAAGACAAACTACTCTACATATTTACCTCGTATACTGTAAAAATGCTTTTAAAATAATAGTTTGGTTTCCATCCAAATACCCTTTAAAGCTTTTGTGTCATTAGACTAGAGGTCCTTTTCGTAATTGAGTTTCGGGAATAAAGTTTAAACAAAATTGGGATTATATATATTAAAATTATATTAAAAATAAAACATTTTTTAGAAAAATATATGCATGTAATAAAATTATATGTAGTAATTTAAATCTGAATCATTTATTACTTATCCTTTCAGGTCATAACAGAGAGAACGTAGGGTTCAATATATATAGGTGTCAACACAAAGTGTATGAAATGTGTAAGTTTCCTGAGTTTGATCCAGGTGTTTGATCTCTGTCCCAGGTGAAAATGGAGATTGTCCCCATTTAATACTGCCAATAGAATGCCCACCTTACAATCTCACTGCATGTTGCCGCTTCTAGTTTTTATTGTATGCGTATATATCCAATCCAACAAAAAATAATGTAAAAAAATTATCTCTGCTGAGTATTTCTTAATATTATAATTTATTGTTCAAGTTAAATTATAATATTCCTGGGTGGGATTCTTGGCTAGTGAAGGAAAAGGCCAAATGGGTAATAATGCTAAGATGCAAACAAAAAGTAGCAGAGTGACAGAGAGGAATAACGTACAACGTGTCTTGCCAGTAGGAGTAACACCAAGAAGCAAAAACCCATCACTATTGTTTGCCAGGACCACTGCACCAAAATCCACCAATTATCATTTCTCAGATGCAGAAACCAAAATGCTTTCAAAGCCAGAGTAAAAGGTTCCAGTACACAGTTTTGAAATGAAAGGGAAGATTTCAGGTGGCAAAAGAAACTGACCCCTGGACTATAAAAAGATCATCAGTTCATCGCTAAGTTGGATAAACTTTGAAATGATCAAATAAAGTAGCTCCAGGTGGTGGCTGAGCTGAGTCATCTTGGATGTCTTTATATGAAGCTGTTTTTACGTGCAGAGTTTGATATTATCGCGCAAGGATTAAGACTGTATCCAGGCCCACGCGAATCTCACGCCCAGGTATGCAATCTCAATCCTTGGTTGTGTGTGTCTTGGTGAATGTGATGAACTTGATTAAGAAATTTGGAGCGGAGCGAGCAAAGGCAAATCAAAAGGAAGAGAGAAACAAAAAAGCGAACCTCATGGGTATTGTGAAAAACTGAGGTCATCACAGGTATGAGGCCCATCTTGGTGGTGAAATGTGTGATTCCCAGTAAGCCTTTTAGTTGTTGCAGAGACACAATAATGGCTGCTCCAGCCATGAACCCAATCAGAATGGCCTTTGATAAGAAGTCAATGATGAAGCCTAGCCTGCAAAGTCGTCAGAAATTAATACTCCTTCACAAGATATATAATAAACCAAAACCATGCAGGTGAATAGATAAATAAATGACCTTAGGATTCCAAGAGACGCTTGAAAGAGACCAGCAAAGAAGGTAGAAGTGAAAGCTAGCTCCAGAAACAGAACAGGGTCAGAAGCTGGGGACACCTCTTGCCTCAGCATCGACCCCAGCACAAGAGACGCAATGGACACAGGCCCTACCGCAAGGTCCCTTGAACTTCCCAGCACGGCATAAACCAGAGGAGGCACAAAGCTGGAATCTGCAGAAACACATCCAGAAACCAGACACATAAAGGCTCAAGCTTGATACGGTACAAAATTTGCAGAATGAGTAATCCCAGAAAATCAACATCTCATTATGTAAAGTAACACTCACAGAGCCCAACAATTGGAGGAAGACTTGCCAGCTTAGCATAACTGATTCCCTGAGTATATAACAGAGGGCACTGGTAAGCGGACGCATGGAGATAGAACTGTCTGAGACTGTGTAAGATACATCAGAATGAGTGTTACTGACCTGCGGGATGGCCAAGCTGGCAATGGTGAGGCCAGAAACGATGTCGGATTTCAAGAGAGAAAGGTTGTAATTGGGACCCCATTGAAGAATAGGGAAGAAATACTGGGCTGCAAGGACCAGCTTGTTCTTCAATGGCTGCCCCTTGAATTGGCGAAGAGGGTCGTCAGGGAAGAACATTTCTTTCAGCTTGGCACTCAGCTTCTCGAGGGTGGTCCGGCGAGGCGGCACCACCACCTTGTGAGTTTCTTCCATGTTTATTTGGAGGCAATGCGAGAGCACAGCTCTGTTGCCGCCATTAGGCTCCATGGAGGAAGAGGAGCAGGAGAAAGTTGTTTAATGAAAGGGAGAAGGATGCTGTGGTGAGAATGGGTGGTGTTTGGTTCAGGCAATGAAGCTATTTATGTTTCGGCTTCGGGGTCTGGTAAGCTCTAGCCCATTAATCAACGCACGCCTTGCTGAGAACCGCTAGACAGCCATGTCGCACTTACGAGTATTACTGGACAAAAGGATAAAAAAAATTAAAAAATATGCCATAAATTATCTAAATGCCAAAATAGTAATAATAATAATAATAATAATAATGAAAAACGCCAAATGTAACAGAGGGGGTTATAA
>NW_021634932.1:0-36023 GCF_004799145.2 Neltuma alba | reverse complement strand
CCCTCCTCCAGGGATTTGGGATTGGCCATAGCTTCATAAG
Organism: Neltuma alba; assembly: GCF_004799145.2. Taxonomy (NCBI): domain Eukaryota; kingdom Viridiplantae; phylum Streptophyta; class Magnoliopsida; order Fabales; family Fabaceae; genus Neltuma; species Neltuma alba. Next base: position 35,983 of record NW_021634932.1, on the reverse strand, counting down.
TGGAATATAATTACAATTCAGATACCCAGCATATCAACATTATAGCATCAAAAACTTTAAAGCTAATATAATAAATGTGCTACTTAATTGGTGGTCATATTGTCCAGAAATTATATTATCATGTTTTTCCTTTCACTAAGCTTCCGGTCAATAGAATAAAGGGTGTTTGTGTGTGTGTATTTGTATTTTCACTAAGCTTTTGGTCAATAGAATAAAGTTAATGTAATGCAATTGAGAGCATTAACGATGTTACTCAGTAAGATTTATGGATATGACAAAAACCAACTACATCTGCTCCCAAATGTTATTTTACCACCGGAGAACCCGTTCCATAGTCAATTTAAGTCAAATAAAAGATAAGCCCACAGCAATTCAACAAAAAATTCCTCAATAGGTAAAAAGATAAATAATCTTCGGGCATTAGCAAGACACCTCAGGTGAAAACTCAAAATCCCCAACAATGCAAGAAACGCTTCAATTCATCATCGAGGCGGTGTTAAGGCCTTGACAAGATACACTCGCTAAAGATGAGCAATTAACTCTACAGAGAAATGAAATTGGCATGCGAAGGAAAGAAAAGTAAGAGAAAGACATACGAATCCCCGCGTGAAGAACCCATGGGTCGCTTTAATTGAGAAGAAGCATAAGTATCGTCCCTAGTTCTCTTCATATCTGCCCCCGAAACAAAAACAAAAAAGACAAGCAATCTTTTAGAAAAAGAAAAAACAGTAGGGAATGAAATAAAGAGGAGCACATATCAACAACGCCGCAAGAAAGAGAAAAGGGGCAAAAACATGCATAAGGTACCTTGCAGTTGGTAGATTTTCTCAGGAAAATATGCTGCGGAAAGAGCAAGCGAATCACTGGGAAAAAAGAAAAAAAACAGTGAAGAGCCTGATCGCCTTTGGGTTTACCTGGTAATAATTCTTCCCTTGCTTTGTATGTCAGAGAGAAGAATTGGGACAGACAGCCAGGAAAGATTCATTAGAGGTGCAAGGGAAATTTATGTTGAGAGAAAGCTGTGGTACGAGGAGCTGAAACTCATTTTGGAGACAAGTAAATTTTCGAAAACTGATGAGCAATCCCTCGTGTTGAAGTTGTTCCAATTTTAGAATTACGACGAGTACTTGTCTTCCACTCCCATGCGGGAAGCCGAGCGCCCTAAATGCGTGGGTTTATTTAAAACACGATCCATCACTGAGCCCGTTGGTTTTTTGGGTTTTGTCCTGCGAGGTTGGGTTATACGCACCCTTTATTTTCCAGGCCCGTGGTTTTTCTGGCGGTATCTTCCGCGATTTTCATACCGATTCCAAAAGATGTGCCCTTTTTCTTCGGCGCCGCACGAAAGATGAAACCTTTATCGTTGAGGTGTTTTGTTGAGTACTGGATTTACAACGATTATTATATTTTTATATTTATTTTAAAGAATAAGGTAATTAAATAGTCCCAAGTATGTACGGGGGAATGCCCAACATTGAAAGCTTTTGTGCTTTTATATATCCTAAAAATTTTATTTCATAGTATTTCTGCTCTAAACTGTTATCCGCCATTAAATTTAATTATTAAAAATATTGGTCAAACTGTATAATTTAATTGTTAAATTTAACGATGGATAACGACCAGAATATTTTTGTAAGGAAAATAAACTTATAGGATATATAAGAGCCAAAAAAATTTTTATTTTTACGCATGTATACGATGGAGAGAAATATTTATGACTCAAGTGGAGTGAATTTATAAGTATAAAATTGAAATATATGCAAGATGCCTAATTGAACTGATATTGAATTAGGATTATCCTAATTAAAAAAATTTAAATAGTGATGTGTTGATATTGGTTTTGGTGACATCAAATTATGATAAAAACTCACATTTAAATTTAAAACCTTTAAAAGAAGGGGGAAAGAGCAGGCTTGGACGAGGGTTGGTCCACACCATTTGATTCCCAGCCCAGCCCAATTCGACAAACGGTAATCAGTTTTCGTTCCTGGGCTAACTTGAACCAAGCAAACTAATATTCTAACTGGGAGCATTTAAAGCTGGACTTGGGACATTGAAAAGCAGCCAATGCCGCCAACATGCAGTAAAGACGAAGAAATTTCCGTGAATGGATTTTTTTTTTCTTATGTTTTTTTTAATTACTCGTATAGTTTTGTTTGTCTTTTCTTATTCATTAAAAAATTTGAACCCCGGAAACTGCACTGGGCAACTTGCATTGTGTTATTTAGAAAAGAAACAACTGAAAAATTGCAATCCCAAATGGAAACCATGCCGTGGGCAATGATGTAGGTCAGGAGTATATGGGAACAAGTAATTCTTAACTCTAAAGTCAAAACAGATACGCATTGTGCATCTTCTAGTTTTGAGGCAACATATCATTGCAAAATCACCTCTTTTGTTAACCTCAAATATGCATGCATGCAAAATCTATATTTCAACATGGTTATGTGTGCGTGATTTCATGCTTATCTGTCCATCTTACTTCAACAATTCATTACAGCAGGAAGTGAATATCACAAATCTTTTGTTACGGCAAAACAACACTCAGTTGCGCTGTAAGTGCGTGTCAAAGGCACACATAAAAGTAGGAGAGACGAAAGAATACCATCTCTCTGGGAATGTATAATCTAAAGGAATCATGCATTATCCGAAACACTCATGGTAAAAAGAAACAGTTGTGCCACGCATCCCTGTATTCACACACTTAAGCAAAGGATGCAGGTATTAGGAAATAGGCATTAGCACATGAGATGCGAACAAGAAAAGAGACAATCGTGTCGAAAGCCTCTCTGCAATCACATATTTGTCAACTGGGTTGGTTAATGGAATTGGAGTGCCTCCTTTGAAGAGTAAGCAGAGCATAATAAGCCCCACCTGGTCCCTTGGCAAGCAAAGACGAGTGTGTGCCTTTCTCCACCACCTTTCCCTTTTCCAAGACAGCTATCACATCACACTTCTGAACGGTGCTCAATCTATGTGCCACCACCACACTGGTTCTCCCAACCATAACACGCTCTAGTGCTTCTTGCACTGCCCTCTCCGATTGGTTATCCAGTGCACTTGTTGCCTCGTCTAGTAGCAACACCCCAGGGTTCTTCATTATTGCTCTTGCTATTGCTATTCTTTGCTTTTGGCCCCCTGATAATTGTACTCCTCTCTCCCCACACCATGTCTCATATCCATCTCTCAAGCTTGATATGAAATCATGTGCATTTGCTACCTTAGCTGCCTCTATGATCTCTGCTTCGTCAACCTTATCCTTAGCTCCATATGCGATGTTCTCTTTCATGCTGCCTGCAAATAATGTCGGCTCTTGGCTCACCAATGCTATTTGTTCTCTAAGGCTCCTCAGGTGGTATGACTTTATGTTTCTCCCATCTATGCTCACTACCCCCTTTGATGGATCGTAGAATCTCTCAATTAATCCTATGATGGTTGACTTTCCAGACCCACTCTGGCCCACTAATGCCGTTGATTTCCCTGCTTCCATTCTCATTGAAAACCCTTGAAAGATCATGTCGTTCGGCCTAGCTGGGTATGCAAAATGAATATCGCGAAGTTCTATGAGGCCAGTGAGTTTATCGGGCTTATACCCGTTTTGATAATCCGGATCAATTTTTGTGGAGCGATCGAGAATTGCAAAAAGGGAGCCCAAAGAATCTGCACCTCTGGCAAGGTCAGATGTCATGCTTCCTGCATCTGCAATGACACGGCTTGTGCCCATTAGTACCATGAACGTTTGAAATAGTGCTTCAGCTTTGATAAGACCAATGGACATCAGCTTTCCCCCATACCAAAAGTCTAAGGCCCAAGTACAAGCTGTGACGCTTTGAGAGAAAGCAAGGCCAATACCAGCAAACCAAGATTGTCTAAGATTCTCCTGCCTTGGGCCTTCTTGGGATTTTTCAAGCATTTTGAGGATCCGGTCATGGGAAGAGAAGGCTGCAACAATACGAAGGTTCGAAACAGCTTCTGCAGCTAGCTTGCTACATTCATCCTGCGCCTTAGTGGCCTTCTTGGTCATGCTCTTGAGTAAGACCTTCCTAGTGTAGTAGCTGACCACAATAAGGGGTTGAACGGCTATGATAACAATGGCAAACCTCCATGAAATCACCAGGCTCATTGTGCAAGCAATTATAACCGTGGAGAAAGTCTGTATCAGCAGGGATATTCTGTCTCCTATTAGAGACCTCACCTGTCAAATATCACTATCAATGTTAAAAAATGTGTTCACTTTGATAGGGAAATTAATTAAAAAAAATAAGATCAATGCTAAATGAGCTTATCCAGTGTTAGGGAAATTATGAAAAAGATGAAGGAAAACATACCGCACTAGCATCTTTTGCCAGTCTAGACCAAACCGCACCACTTGTATTTTCAGGTTGATCGAACCAACCAACTTCAAATGTGAGTATCTTTGAAAATGTTATCTCTCTTATCCTTTTGGTTAAGTATTCTCCCATGTAAGCAAAATTATAATGCTGGATTATGCTGGTAATCATTGAGAACGCTAATAAACCCAGATAACAAAACGCATAAACCTTCATCTTCTTTTTGATCTCGTCATGGTCTGTCAAAAAAAATGTAGAAACCATGGACCCCATTGAGAATGAGAATAATGGGTAAATTGCACCAAACAGAAACGCACTAAAACACCCTAAAGTAGCTTGCTTCCATTCTGGGAGATTTAGGGCAAGCAACCTTCGAAAAGAGGGAATAGGGGGTCTCTTCTCTTCTGCAGCAGCATCGGTTTCTTCATCGGCATTGGAAACTCGACCTTGTACTAATGAATTCGTAGAGTTAGATTGAGTCATAAGAGATAGTCTTCGACTGCTAGTATTGTTTATGTCCCTATCTGATACAGCAGAAGAGGTAGAGGTGGCAGCATCTTCTTGAGTCATTCTAGACTTCTCTGTTTGGTGGAGGCGAACTAGAGAGGTGTAAAGCCCATTTTCATTTTTCATGAGCTCATCATGTGATCCCATTTCCATAAGGCTCCCATTTTGGAGAACGACAATCACGTCAGCATTCCGAATGGCGGACAGGCGATGAGCAATGATGATGGTAGTGCGTCCAATTACATTGCCCAGAGCTTCTTGGACAACTCGTTCAGACTCAGTGTCTAGAGCACTTGTTGCTTCATCGAGGAGGAGGATTTGTGGTTTTCTGATAATTGCTCGCGCAATAGCAATCCTCTGTTTTTGTCCTCCTGACATTTGAATCCCTTGTTCCCCCACCTGTTCATGTAATGTTGTTATTACACTCTTGTAATTAATGTATAGTCCATGTACCAGTCAAAGTTACGCTACCAAATTGACTAACCCATTCGCATCTACTCTAAGTATATTATTCTACATTGTTTAATGATTTTAAATACTGTCGATGGGATGGGGTAGAACTTTCAAGCTTCTACACCTCTTGTCTTTAGTTTATAAGTGGGAGAGTTTACTTTATCCTTTTGGGAATTTTATTTGGATATGTGGACGGGACCAAATTCTCACCCCCGGAAGAAGACAGCATGTGACTAATTTTGGAATCTCCACTAGGAGCATGGGCTATGGGTCCCGGAAACGGAAACAACAAATTAGGCCCGTTTTGTGGCATGAGAAAACAGTGAAACCCCCCAATTCAAGAAACTTTTTTACTCAGAAGTCAGACCAAGGCGAGAAAGTTATACTATTTGTTGACTTGAAAATAACGACTGAATATGACTTCCATCTCTTGCTCTTTTTAAAAACGTGGTCCTCTTTTTAAGGGTTGTGCAATTAAATATTTATGATATATGCATATATACAGATATTTTATTTTGAATAACGTAGAAGATATAATAGAAAATATTTTTACTGTAATTCCCCAATCCTAAACGATGAGCTTGACAACTAATTTTTTTTAGATTAAAAAATTAATTAAATTAGTTATTTGTTAAAAAAGTTTGTTAAATTTTTTGGAATACCAGTTTTAATAATTTGCATCGGGAATTACGTCTTCATAGAAAAATCATAGCATGTGGAATTATTCAGAAAATTTTAAAAAAATTATAAATTTATAAAATAAATTAAACTAAAATCTTGATCGAAACAAAATTTCTTTTGTTGGCTGTGATGGGAAGGAATAAAATTTTAAAACACACTTTCCTAGTCCTCCTATGGCACTGTGAACGAACAAGGATCTGCCACGTGGTCAAGTCAAATGACGAGAGTGGTAAAACTGTGATAACGGGGATTTTTTTTTTGGTTACAGACGAAAGACACCAGGACATCAAACAGTAGCTCCACGGGGAAACAGGGATTTTGTTTCTTCAAGGGAATGGCCAATTTGGAATGACGTATTATCAGTGCCCAAAGAGAGGAACCCCTTAATTCTTAAAGCCACTCACGCTACGACATCTGGGCAATGTGTCGTCTCTGGGCCATTTACGGGAATTCAGAGTAGCAAATAATTATATGACGCACCTGGAATCTTGGAGGGTGATGGACTTATCCACGTCTTAAGGCAAAATTTGGAACAGGAATCCGAACCAGTCAGAATGAGCAAAGAAAAATCTAAACATGCACGTGTAAGGGCTGGAGTGGAGAATGCACTATTGATAATGGTGAGTGTGTTGTTGAAGAATTGCTAGACGGTGGCTAGTTATTGTGTAATCAACTATAGAAATGGATATATGATAAGCAGCACTAACCTGGGTATCGTATCCCAGAGGCAACTGAGAAATGAAATCATGAGCATTGGAAGCTTTGGCAGCCTCCACAATGTCATTTTCAGTAGCGTCCTCTTTCCCAAATAGTATGTTCTCTTTAATGCTTGTCGCGAACAGTGTCGGCTCTTGGCTCACCAGTCCCATCTGCGATCTCATCCACTTTAGGTTCAACCTCTTAATTCCCACCCCGTCCACCCGTATTTCTCCTCCCATTGGGTCGTAAAATCTCTGCAAAAGTGATATCACCGTCGACTTCCCTGACCCACTCCCGCCCACCAGTGCTGCCGTCTTCCCCGCCGGAATCTTCACACTGAAATCCTTCAGGATAATGCTGTCCGGCCTCGACGGGTATGCAAACTCTACGCGATCGAACTCCACTTCCCCGTGAATTCTGTCCAGAATCTCACCTCCCGTGTTCTCTGAATCAATCTTGGGGATTCTCTTTATCACCTCCATTATTCGTTCCCCTGCCGAACTTGCTTCCGAGAGGTACTTCACGTTGGATAAACCAGCTCCCAGCGATCTGTTTCCCAAAGAAATTACAACCAACATCAGGAATATGACTACCCTGACTGATAAATGAGAAAAAAGGTTAGGTTTTTATTGATTACAATCCTCCGAGAGCCATGGCTGCTCCAACGGTGAAAACGGTGCCACCTTGAGCGCCATGGTACATGACGAGTCTGCTACCATAATAGCAAATGAAGGACCATATGACGAACACAATACTGTTGCTTCCTATGGCTAAGCCTTTAGCCAAGCCTTGTTTTAGACCTAGCTTGACTGAACCCTGTAATGCAGAGGAGAAAGCAGCTGTGGTTTTGGTTTCCCCAACAAAGGAATAGACGGTTCTGATGGAACATATTGCTTGCTCTGCTATTGCACCGGCCTGGTTGTACTCGTCCCTAATCTTGCTAGCCAGCCCCGTTAACGTCCTTCCGTAAATTAAACCAGGGATTACTAGAAGAACTACGAAAGGTAAGGCTACGATAGCCAATCTCCAGAACATTGAAAAGGCCACAACGTAGCTCGCAACGAACATAGAGAGATTTGTCAGCAAATTTGGAACCTATATTTTGGTAAGACACTGTCAACGTCATAGAATCATAGAATTTTACAATATCATAAGAAAAACAAAGTCAAAGAAACAAATTAAATTTCTGATTATCTTTCTACATGACCTTTTCGCTAAGAAAATCTTGAATTACGATGCTATCGTTAGAGACGCTGGTGGTAACCTCGGACGTGGTTGTGACTCGTAAATCAAAGTATGCAACTTCTTGTCTCAGCATTGCTTTCAAGTACCTGGATCTCATTCTCGCTGCTTGTCTCTCTCCTGTCCTCGTCCAACAATATCCCTCTGAACGTTGAATTCCCAAGAGCCAAGAGAACAAAATCAGGATTCTTCTGTTTATGAAAGACAGTATAAAAAGCGAAAATCACAGCAATAGGTGGAATTAACTTACCGAGGAAGCACGCTAAGAATGACCCACAAGCCAAATATAATAAAGCCACCGCATTCTGCATCATCAACAAAGCCAAATTATGATCTGTATGTGGGCATTAGTGAGTGTACTGAGAGAGAAGGAAAGAGAAGAACCTCATTAGAGTTATGAACAAAGGCAGTTACATCCATCCGAGACGAGGCCCCTCCAATATTGTTGATCAAGCGGCTACTGATAAACAACACAATAGGACCGGTGAAGCCGTCACCGAAAGACCCCAACACACCAAGCGCCATCAAAAACCAGTCTTGGGAATCGGCGTGCATGAAAATGGATCGAACAGACCCACTACTTCTCTTCTTCTTCATGACCTCCGTCTTACTATCTGAACCCCAACTCATCCCTCCTCCTTTTCTTGGAAAACAGACAACAGTAAGAATATTATTGGCACCCCACTTCTCTGTACTAGAAAGTGTTTCTCTCTTCCTTTTCTTGCTTTCCAAAACCAAAATTTGCGGCTTTGAGTAAGTTGGCTGCCCAGCACCGCTAACGTTGTGTATTTATAGGATTCAGAACATGGACAGGGGCTCGTGGTGGGGCAAAATCCACTTAGCTAGCAACCAGAACTGATGGCCTCCCATGGTTCCACGACGAAAGATAAAAAACAGGGTACACTATCATTTATGCTCATATCTTTTCTCATGTTGTTCCCAGTTAGAATAATTGTATGTTTTATATGTAAGAAAAAAAGGAGAGGAAAATAAAAAAAGGGAGGATCGAGATACCTGATGACAACAGGAGGGTTGTTATGTCGAAGCCGGGGCATTGTTCACTGGGGAGAAGTAGATCATTACGAACACAAGCATGATAGGAAAGAGACTTAGGCTGCCATTTTACTAATATTATTTTACTGATAATGACCACTGTCTCTTAGGCTTCTAAAATGACTAAAAGATATATACACATATAAACAAAAAATAATTAATGACATGGAATTTTCTGTAATACCACCTCTAGTGCTAATTGTAAGACCTAGTTAACTAATTTGGAGAGATTAAATAATTTAGTTAAGTTAGTTATTTGTAATGAATAAGTATTGTTCTTCCTAAAATATCATTCCTTATGAAGTTTGTTATCTAGAATTACCGTTGTTAGAATGATTACTTTGAAAATATATATATAAATATGATAGATAAAATAGATTTGGGTTTTATATTTATGACTAAAATAAAAATCAAACAAGTTCTTATATTAAAAACCAGAAACAGTAGAAGTGAATACTTAATGAGGGCAATATAGCATTGAATACTTAGCATGCCCCCTTGATAAATGTACTATCCGGCCTGGCCCGGTATAATGTCTTGTAGGTGCGTTTAGATAAAAATTATAATGTCTTGTAAATCATAATCTCAGAAGTACATTCTACGATGCATAAAGTAAGTACATAAAAAAAAAATTATCTGCATATTTTTTGAATCCTAAAGCTTACTTGCTTACGAGTTGGCCCAGAAAAGCAAATAAAAGAACTTACTTACGCGTTTGTGTCCCCCTACAGGTAACTTCTCCAAATTGATTTTTCATCGCTTCTGACGCGAAAAGAAAGAAAAATGGGAAGAGTGCTGAATAATTTACTGTCTTAGGGAATAGATTATTGCAACCCTAAGAGTCAAAGTTGTAATTTTAGCAGCTTAATTTTTCAAAAAAAATTGATAAAAAGTTCCTATTTAAAAATTTTATTAGTGGGAAGAATCTAAATTGGGGAACCAAGTGAGTATGAAATCGTACAAAGTATTTATACCTTTTATATATAAAAACATATTAAGTTTTTCTTAAAAATAGAATTTTCAAATAAATACATATTTTTTTATTTTATTTTTGTTCAGTTCATCGCTTGTGTAAAGTAAATATCGATTCTCATCATAGTTAAGTGAGGAGCGTGCCAAACTCAAAATTGTGCAAATTCATGATCGATATAACGGACTAAGGGGGTGATATTTTTCGACCAACAATTATGGTCTGATATGAACTTTAATGATGAGGCAATGCGCATTGACTTTCATCATCAGCCCGCATCATGAAATGCTCTTTTTTAGTGTTTAAGCACTTCCACTCGTTTTAGAGATAATTTTATTTTAAACACTGATTCCAATGACAATTTAAATATTGATTTGTTATATTGTGAAAACTAATTTATTTTATTAGATCTAATTAACATAAAATACATTTTTTATAGTACATTACGACAGGAGCAAATATTAAAAAAAATAGTAGAAATTTTCTTTTAAAATTTTAATATTTGGAAAAACCTGATATGCCTTGTATATAAAAAGCAGTAACACCCTGTAGAATTTTATACATAAAACTATTAGTACTCCTCCGATCCTTAATGTAAAATCTATTTAACTAATTTAATTTGATTAAGAAAGTTAGATAAGTTAGTTAATTATAAGAAATATGACACTTTTTTCCTAAAATACCATAATCATATTTTTTAATACCCCATCTTTCTCTTCTACTTGATTATAGTTGAGGGAGTATCCATAGGAGTAATTTAGAGAAAATTGATAAATATAGAAAATAGATTTTATATTTAAAACTAAAATTAACTCAACAATTGAGTCGTATATTAAAAACCGGAAGAACACTAATTTAGGCCGTTATAGTTTATGAAATTTTTAAAGAGGGATTTTTTTACTATTTTTCCCTGTATCTTATCTCCTAACTAATTAATACTCCTCCGATCCTTAATATAAGACCCATTTAACTAATTTGATTAGATTAAGGAAGTTAAGTAAATTAGTTAATTATAAGAAAAGTGACACATTTTTCCTAAAACACCATAATCATCTTTCTTAATACTCCCTCTTTTACTTGATTATGGTTGAGGGAGTATTCATAGGGGTAATTTAGAGAAAATTGATAAATATGAGAAAGGGGTCTTATATTTAGAACCAAAATCAACTCAAGAATTGAGTCTTATATTAAGGACCCAAGGAGTATCTATTTATAGTATATCTCTTTTAGAGCTAGGGTCGTATATGTAGGCCGGCTAGAGAACAAATAAAGTTTTATGATATGTTGGTGAAGTTCGTACATCTAAATTTCTCACACTTTATTCTGAAAAAAAAGTTATTAACTGTGAGCTTTACCCGAAGATTCTTCAATTATTATACATACTGCTTTTTCTTAATATAAAAATTAGTTTAATTTTTATTTTAATACTAAATATAAGACTCTAATTTATACTGCTTCTTATATTTATTCATGTTTTCTCAATGTGATCATTGTAGTAGTTGCACACCATAAAAGTTTCATCAAATGGAAGTTTTAGCTAATACATATAATTAACAAGGGTATTTTAGAAAGGGAAAAATCTCAATTAAATCCATCTGAAATAATGAAATTCTAATTAAGGCTTATACTTTTAACAAATTCCTAATTAGGCTAAGAGGCTTAATAAGAAATTTTCAAATGTTGCTAAAAGACCAGAATGCCTCTTTGTAATGAAAAAAGAAAATTGAATATAAGTGTAAGCCTAATTTTACTTTTAATTATTCTAGTAGATTTACTAATGAGGACATGGTCTTTCTTAGATTTTATGTCAAAGTTGTGTTTTGTACTTGTGAACGTTATGTCAACTCTAGAATTTATGGTCTTTTAGTTATTTTTTATATAATAAAATTTTGATATTGAATAAATCTTGGAGACCGAAAAATTGAAGATGAATTGATGAGTCTCAATGTAATTTGTGATACAGTAAAATTAATTTTGATAGATATTCAAGAATTTTGTGGATTTTTATTTGATTTTTTCTCACATAAAAAAAATCTTTGATCCTGTTAATCTTTGACATTTGAAATCGTAAAATTTTTATTAGTTCCCATATTTTTGTAATTCTATGGATATCTAGAAATTATGCTTTTTTTATCTTGGCTTTTCAATTATTTTTTATTGGCCATAATCGTGATTTTTCTTTTTTCTTTATATGATAATGTTTTTAGCCAGATTTTCATATGATAATATTTAAAGAAAAAACTTGTTGGTTAAATTCAATTGAAAGAATTAAGACTAAAATTAGGCTTTTTAATTATGAAGGACATTTTGGTCTTCTAGCAACATTTAGAAATCTCCAAGAGGCCTAATTAAGAATTTGTTAAAAATGTAAGCTTAAATTAGGATTTTGCTATTTCAAATGGATTTAATTAGAATTTTTCCTTTTAGAAAAGACAATACATATTTGTTATAAATAACTAACCTAGCTAATTTTCTTAATCTATTTAAATTAGTCAATCAGCTCTTATATTAAATACCTCAAGTAGTATAATCTATGCTCCCTTAAATTTGCACTAATTTTAGTTTTAGTTCATCAATTTCAAACCATAAGTTTTGGTTCATTAAAAAGCAAAATAATTTAAATTTTTATTATATTATAGGAACATTTTAAATAAGAAAAATTGAGAGATTAAAACCTACTATTTAAAATTTAAAAGACTAGAATCAAAATAAAAACAAATTGACCTAAAAATACATGACAATGATTCTACAAATAATGCGCAGGAATTATTGACTATAACAGGAAAAGAAAATTACTTTATGATTTAGATGCCACTTTGGACATCACATGTGTCCCCGCTTAGAAAGAGTGGCACTCGTAACACAAGAGCCGTGAAGAGCAACAGAAATATAAAAAGACAAATGAGTTGCCAAGCTGCTAATTGAGGGTTTGATTCATCAAAATCGTGACGAGGCAACCACACTTATCGTCCCTGACAAAACACAATGGACACTTCATCCGGAAAAAGAAAAGAAAAAAGAAGTGTGTTCCTCTTAGGATTTGAAATTACTAAACCAGTTTATCTTAGTTTCCTGCCTGATTTATTTTCAGCGCCCCAACTTTCTAACTGGTTGGATCATGCGGATGCAATCATTGCTTTTTGATAAAGGAAAAGATTTGTGCGTGTGTATGTTACATATTATAATGTTGTTGTTTATTGGATGACCCTGCAATATATGACCCAGCATTATAAATAGTTCTTCCACTACTTTTCTGCTCCTGTTTTCGCAAAGCAAAACCCAAATATTGAGGTGCCCTCGAAAACAGACTAATATATGGAAATAATCCGATGATCCCCCGGGCCCCCAGGGCTATTTGTTACTGACATTCCTTAATTTTTTTTCATATATGTGTGTCTAATTTATGAATACAAATATACTCATGGTATGTAATTAAATTCTAAATATAAGATTTCATCTTATTTTCTATTCCTGTTAAACTTTCTTATAGTATTCATATTTATCAAGACATTTTATCTTTGCGTATTAAATTTTAATCATTAAATAGAAAGGTTATTTAAGGAAAAAATCATAAAATTTTTTAAATATTAATTACAAATAACTAACTCACATAGTTTATACAATTTTTATATTTAAAATAAAAAAATATTATAATAAAAATATTGGTTGTACGCTTCTATGGTTGAAATTCCATTACCATCCTCCCATCATGTAGAATTGAAAATATTACCTCTGGTCATTAATATAAAATCAGTTAATTAATTTGGAGATATTACAAAAATTATTAGATTAATTAATTAATTATAGTATATATTACATGATATCTTTAAAACACTTACATGTATCACTAGCTTATATATTAATTTATAAACAAGACAAATTAATTTGAAAAAATAAATATAAATAATTTAAAATAATTTAGTAATTTTTTAAATTTTTTTTAAATGAGTCAATTGAATATTATATTAAGACATAAGAAGTAATACTAAATAAGATTCAAGAATCAGCTACAGCTTATGCATGCCGACGAGATCATGGCCTGCTTATGCCAACTAGCTATATAGATATTTTTTCTCACGGGCCAACTAGCTATACAAGCCAGTACACATACACCCCCACTAATATAGATAATAATGCTGCGTGGGATTTTGTTCCAAAAAAGTTCAACAGGGCATCCTTTGATTCAGGAGAGTACTGCTAATAAATCTGGCCAAAAATATATTATTAAAAAAATTGAAGAGAATTATGTTTTCCTAGTTATGATTTTTCAAAAAAAAAATATTTAGGAGAATATATGACAAGAAGGGAAGATACATATTTATATTTATACAAAAAACATGGCAAAAAATTTATAGAGAAATAAAACAAAATATCATGAATTAATTAAGAGAAATTCTGAAATAAGTTTGTCATTGAAAAATTAATTAGACAATAGTTCATAGGATAATAGATTGTACAAAAAAAGATAAGTTAAAGTTAATTTACATAAAGAGAAAATGCATTATACAGTAGAAGATAAATTCCATATAAAGTAAGTTCAGTTGCATAAAAGCAAACAAGAAAAGATGAATTTGGGTGAGAAAAGATGGATTAAACATAAAGATTAAAAAAAAAAGGTTAAGTCGCACAGAATTATTTTAAAGATTATTTGTCAGCTAATTTTGCCACTAAATATGATCAGAATGTCCGAGTCAGAAACTATGGCCAGAATCCCTCCCGGGATCGCGCATCACTCCTCACTTCTCCATACGGACACCCAAGCACTAATGCTTCGCCTCCTCGATTAATGCCTTGGCTCACAATCTACCACAAATAATTGCTAATTCGCTATGCTTAAAATCGTGAATGACAGTAGTTTCGTGAGATTGATCCTTCAACACATCAAATGGAGAGCCAGGCCACACTCATACTTCCGAAATAATGTTCAGGATGATCAAAGAAGCATAGATCTGTCATACTTATTGCAGCGAGCAGCATAAATTGTGTAAGAATACTACGCATGTGTAAAGAAAAACCTCATCAGATAATTAACATCATCACTTAATTATGACTTGAAAGTAACTCCTGTTTCTTCTGTGCTTTCTTAATTTTTACACCCCGACCACCAGACCAACTCTATCGTGCGCGTTACATCGGCTGCTTAATAAATCATCATCTAGTGGATCTTTAATTGGTTAGCTAATCGAAGAACATTGTATCCTTAACGGACAAATTGAAGTTCGCCAGCGAATTGTTGCCAGGCCCCTACCTACGGGTCTAGTCCACCATTTTCATGCGCTGTAAGGTGGTTGGAGCTGTCACTCACAGGCCTTTCTAGTGAAGCATTATTATTAATAGAACAATGACAATAATATTTGATTTTACCACTGAGTGTGGTAGCCACTGTGGAATTCGCTGGTGCTTTGGGTTCCAGTACTGTGTCCATTTGTGTATCATTCATATCATACAGTCTGGTAATTTCGATTCGCTGGGAATTCCCACTTATAGTAGAAATAAAAACTAACGCTACCTCGATTACTCGATACACTAAGTTTATTACTATCGATCTGATTATAAGTGGGATATTAAAAACACATCGGCATATCTTTACAAGCAAATCTGTGAAATTCTTGGTGTATCCAGGATGACCCTGAACCAAAAGCAAGGAATGTTCCTGTGTAGTGAAGCATTAATATTAATCAATAATGGAGTGGACTGTTAGTAAGCGTAGGGTATGGGCATGTATATCCTCCGTTCTCAGTTGTTTTTGGCAGCTGCTGGATCCCAACTGGGGGAATGGGGCTCCGTGTTTATGTGCTAGCTAGTTATTCGCTAGCTTGCGTTGAATTTAAAAAGCAAATACTTGTCTGTTTATTTAATGGGGGAAAGAGGAAAAGAAAAAAGAAAAATTAATGTGCCCCAGTATGAGAAGTCCTGTGTTTGTCTTGATTCAATCGTGGTGGGTATAGTGGCTACTGTTAGACATGGTTCTCATTATTTCTGAATTCCAGGTCTAGTTTTGTCGCTTTTACCAGTTATGTCAAACAATTAGCTTCTATCTCTCCAACATTATGCACTTTAATCACTTGATCCTTTGAACCCCAAAAATATTGAACCTGTTCGAACCAGATGCACTGGACACCAACAAAAAACACACAAGTCGCAACCCCTATGTAGCTATATGGACCATACCTATGCTTATGCTCTGCTTTGTTGTTGGCCTTTATCTTCTGCCCTTTCTGTTTCCTCCATGTCGTCCTAGGCTTTTTCTCCTTCTTTTATTATTACTACTCCTATTTTTAATATAAGAATTAGTTTGATATTTAATTTAGTGCTAAATATAAAATTCTAATTCACTATCTCTTATATTTATTCATTTTTTTAAAGTAATCTTTGTAGTAATTGTACATGTTAAGTATTTCATCAAATTGTAATTATACTCAATACACATGACTAACAAGGGTATTTTAAGGAAAACAACACCTATTTATTACAAATAACTAATTTTTTTAATTTACTCAAATCAATCAACTAATTCTTATATTAAGTAGTAGTAGTATTATTAACGTTATTGCAAGGGCGACCGTTTTGCTCGCATGACAAGTGCAAAAGTTCCCGCCTATATATGCCAATTAATCCCGTTTCCAATCATAGTTGCCAACGTATCTTAGTGTTAAGACTTCCTATCTGCCTCATGAGTAATTTATATTGTGTTGAATGACTAATTCTGCAACTAAATAATTAATTAATGTTGAACCTAATTAATTTAGGAAGTTTTATAAGCAATTCATGTTCACGCTACTGCTCGCTAATTAGTTACGTTTCATCCTTTCCGATTGTATGCGATTATGTGAGCTCGAAGCGAAGGGGTAGCATGTATGTTTATATGGTAGTAGTTTTTTAAAATAAGGAGGAAGAAGGAAAGGTAGTGGAAGGAGAGAGGGGACGGGGGTTACGCTGTAAAGAGAAAATGATTGATGAAGAGGAAGAAACATTGACCAACATTCCGGGGCACTTATTGGGATACTTGCAAGGGCCTTGCTCATTGTTGATGAAGGGCATCAATATTCTTTCTGACTCTAACAATCGGCCCCCCCCCCCCAAAAAAAAAAAAGTTTTGGAATGTACATGTTGAGACCCATCTTGTCCACATTTGAGCCGTAAAAGATAAGTTTCATTCATAGTGCTCAACATGCGTATCAAACCTTGATTTCTTTGATCCCCAAGTCCAGGCCAAATAAATCTGCTACCCAAGTCTTTTCTTTTTTTTCCCCCTTCTTTTTCCTTTTTTCACAAAGCGTACTGATAAGTAAACAGCTGCTTCGAGTCAGATCAGTGAGTGGTAAGTGGTTAAAATTTCAATTCCTGTATCCTTTACGTGTAGATCAAATCTCTTTTGCCAGCACAGTACATATACCTCATTGAAGGGAGCAAGTGCCACAAAATGATAGTTTTAACTGGTCACAGTATGATGGTTCAGGCAATCCGGATACACGTAAGTGGATCATTATTATCACAGGTGATCATGGCCTTAAAACGAATCTGGATTTAGTGAATTTTCTTGTTGCTTCTGCTTCTGAAACAGAACATGCTAGCTAGCTAGGGTTCTGTTTATGAAACTACGAAGAGACGGGGAGAGTTATTACGTTTTAGTAAGTCACTCATAAGACTGAACAAAAGCCTGTGTGTTTTCTCCCCATAATTGAAAGAAAGAAAATGAGATCGCAGCTAGCTTAGTTAAACTTCACTGGAACTTTAGTGGCTTTCTTTTGTCTTCCTTTTCATCCTGTCTCTTTGCTTTCCCCCCTCCTTATCTTCGCTTTTTTATGTCACTGATCTGTTTAAGATCAGGCATGGTGTTTGTCAATCATCACTTTTTGTGCTGAAATGACTGGGAAACTGAACTTTGCCTTTGTCTGTCTCTCACTTTACGTACGCCTCACAGCGTCCTATTCTCAGCTCTCTGTTTACCAACGCCCTCCTCGTTATTGCTATTTATACATGTGTGTGTGTGTGTGATGTCATGTATGCGCAAAGCATTCCTAATAAAATCAAAGTCGATGGAGTTCCTACTTAGTTGTCGTGACATGCTGAGAATCTTTTGCTCTCCCCACCGTGCATTTGCATTCCAAGTGAGGACACTAGCAAATGAGTTGATGCATGTGGTGTTGTATTACTATTTTTTTAACCTTTTGTTTTCTATTTCTACTACTATTATTATTCCCCATTTCATTGTATTTTTTAATTTTTTCTACCAGCAATTGTATTTTTTAATTTTAACTTTAACTTTTTTTTTTTTTGGTATTCATACAAAACAAGGTGTTTACAGTTATAATTATATAAAATCAAATCAAGGGTGAAACAGTAACACCAAAACAAGATCCGTAGAAATTTTAGGGTGAAAAGTGGAATTTTGCCCAAAAGTTGCGGCCAATATGCAATTAAATACTACTACCTCTGGTCCTAAATATTCATCCGGTCCTTAATACAAGACCCATTTAACTAATTGATTAGGTTAAGAAAGTTAGGTAATTATAAGAAAAGTGACACATTTTTCCTAAAACACCATAATCATTTTTCTTAATATCCCCTCTCACTCTTCTACTTAATTATGGTTGAGGGAGTATCCATAGGGGTAATTTAGAAAAAATTGATAAATATGAAAAATGGGTCTTATATTTAAGACCAAAACCAACTCAAAAATTGGATCATATATTAAGGACCGGAGGAGTATAAGGGTTGATTGACTAATTTGAATAGATTAAGAAAATAAGTTAAGTTAGTTATTTGTAATAAATAAGTGGTCTTTCTTAAAATATCCTTGTTAATCAAATTTATTAGCTAGAACTATTGTTATTAAAAAGATCATCTTAAAAAAATAAATAAATATTAGAAACAAATTAGATTGTAATATTATATTTAAGATTAAAATAAAAGATAATTAATCCACAGCTCCTTATAGTTTTAACTAATTTTGAATCGGGTTCTTATAATTTTTTTCTTTTTATCAGGTCCTTATACTTTCACCTGTTTTTAATTAGGTTCTTGTATTTATTTTTCTTTTTATCAGGTCCTTATAAGTTCACCTTATTTTTAATTAAGTCCCTGAATTTTTTATTCTTTATTTTATAAATTCTAATAGTACTATTATATAAACATAAAATAGTATATATTATTTAATATTAGTTTATAAACAATAATATTCTAAAGATATTGAATTATTATAATGATTTTAATTTTTTCAGAAAAAAATTAATTGTTCTAAAAAATATTCCTGAATTAATTAATTCTATTACTTTTTTATTACATAATTATTAATATTTTATATTTCAGTATTAATCTATTTAATTAAGTTTATATTTAATTAATAAATAAAAATTAAAACTACATGGATCTGATTAAAAATTTAGTTAAATTATAAGGACTTAATTAAAAGAAAAATAAATACAAGGACTTAATTAAAAAAAAAAGTATAAGGACCTGATAAAAAGAAAAAAACTATGGGGATCTGATTTAAAATTCGTTGAAAGTATAAAGACTTGAAGATTAATTAACTCTTAAAATAAAAATTAAACAAGATTTTATATAAAGACAGGAGATATTATTATTATTATAAAAAAATTTTTTGGTATAGGACAGGAGATATTATTATGCGTGAGGCATAAGACCATCCGCCTCCGGCCCTTCACTTATTGGGCTTTCTATGGGCCGTTAAAGAAGACTAGTCAAGGGTCTTAAATTTGATATCTAGGCCAGCCCCAAAATAGCCGAATAAACGGACCCTGTAAACGGAATTGTACCACCTCCGAGAATATATAATTTTTGAAAGAAGCGACCAAGTAACCATCTATGGCGGGAGCGGGAAGTGATCCACAAAAACAATTCTTGAGCCTTATTCGCAATTTCGCCGCTGAGAAATCTCAGGGAGGTATTCGGCGTCTTTGTGCTTTCCTTTAATTGTTTGTTTACGGAGAGAGTCCTGAAACAACAGCACGATTATCTTTCTTTCTTCTTCTTTGGTTTTCCCCCCCGTCTCATTCTATATACTCTCAATATTTCCATTTCCGAAAGAACAACTAAATCTCCCAAGTTATCAGATTACGAAATTAAGCAATATATGATCTACTCCAGTTATTAATGTAGTAGAATCAGGCTTTTGAGGCTTGTATGAAGTTAGATTTCTCTCCGCTTTACATATCCTTAATAATCAGACATGCTTATATATGTATCATCTCTATGTTTACATGCACTGAAATGCGCAGAGCGAAGAGTAACTACGCTGAAAAAGCGAATTGAGGAACTTAAATCTGAACTTAGCGCGACCAATGCGGAGTTCGAAAATGCCAAAGGCAGCAAAGAACTCGGTGAACAGGAGCTTAAAGGCTATGAAGTTCAACTATTCCTGAGTGAAGCGTCGGTTCAAACACTTGAGGTTAATTACCTTATATTTTACGTCAATTATTATGAAATTTCCTTGCGACATAAGTACAGTCTTCGTTGGAAAATGTTCTGAACCATTAAACGTGATGATAGTCACGGGTATCTCTTACTCAAGATGAGATTTCTATTGTTGGATCTCATTTGGAAATTCTCAAGGTATTCACGATCTTTGCTGTTTTTCTATTGTTTGCTTATTAAATCTGGATTATGCGTTCGTATTCTCACACTGTTCACAACTTTACATCAAACCTGCGTTTTCTGGAACTTGTGTCTGGCATATGGATTTCCAAAGAATGAAGAAGCAGCTTTACGGTAACTAAATTTCCATTTCTATTGTCTAGCTTTCGAGAATAATCTTTTCTATTAACAGATTTCAGATTCTCGCATGCGATTTGAAATTTTCTGACCTCTTTGCAGTGAGGAATTCATCGGTCGTATGCTTGAGTTGAATGCTAGGATAAGGTTGATCTCCTTTCTAAACTTGTCTTATAATATTCATTTTTGTTGTACTTCTGCCATCTGTTTTGTTCTGTTCCTCATAAAGTCAGGTATGCATATGAATAGAAAGCGGATTGATCAGTTTTTGATAGGCGAATACTGCTGACTGCACATCTGCTACAAACATTGAGGTCTTCCTGTTACAGGCCTCTCTGCATATATGCAGTGACCAATCTTGGGTCTTGGCTCTTTCTCTTAGAACTGTGCACTGCCAATTGGCCTTTATTGTTTATTCTTGGTGAAGTTTGAAGATATCTTCTACGCGTAAACATTTTTTATTTGCTTGTCCGATATTTGGAAAACTATTTTAGTATTTAGGCCTACTAAAATATAGTTTCTCTATCAATAAAATCGAACTGTTATTTTAAATCCCATAATTAGTTCATCTGGTCAACCAGTCGTATCAGTCTTTGAACTTGGGCAAATAGTCTTTGACTTTGGTGGTTTGCAAGCTACTATTTCTGTATTTATACTGCATGATGTTTGAAATCTATTACTGCAATTCAGCCTCAACCGCCTAAAACCTATATAGGCAAGCTAAAAACTCACTGATAAGATATTCTTTTATTTGACACAGAACTGCGCAAAATTCTCTTCAAGTTACCGTCATTTAAGTTTTGAAATTTTACAATACGGTCATTAATCCTTTAATAAATGCAGGACATTCCAAGAGAACATTACTTGCAACATTGATGCCGTAGATTCTGCAACTCCTACAGGTTCTGCAACTCTTTCAATGTTTTTGACGTTGCCTCTTGACTATTGTTAAAACTTTTTTTTCCAGTCTTCTTTTGGGTCGCCGCATGATAATTTTAAGAATGATCGCGTACAGAAATCTTTAGGTTATATTTTCTCGAAATAGAACCAGTACTATTAAAGAAAAGAAGAAAGTGAGTAGCAGGAAACTAGAGGATAGTGTACTATCGATAGGGAGTCGAGAGAAGAAACAAGGGGATCAAGGACAAAGTATGAAAAGTGGGGAGAGGTTTTTACTACTCTCTTTCCCTGTTTCCTTCCTCCTTAGCAATGTTAGTCTGACATACTGATTTTGCTTGGAGTTTGGACGGCTTTAAAAGATGTCCCCATCGTTCGGATTCCTAACTCTCAATTGCCAGCATTTGAACATGGAATAATTTACTCTAATGAGATTTCATGCTTTACTTTCACGTATTCCTCCTATTATCACTATTCCAAGGATGCAGATATTGATATATTAAAAGATCAATCTCAACATAAACGTCATATGATTTATTCATAATGCTGTTTTTAAGACCTTGCTGTCGATTGCATGAACTCCAACTTTGCCGTCAGAGGTTGATGCTTGCATTCCCCCCCACTTTTCCCTTTTCAAAATTCTATTTCGCTTGAGCCCAATCATTTGCAATTTAAAAGTCTCGTTTGGATATTTGATATATTTGGATTTTGTTTTAGATGCGTCACAAGGAATCATGAAAGATGACGATACCAAAGGTGCTTTAAGCGCTCTTAAAAATATGCTTGCAGAGATTATATCTCAAACGGCTAAAGAGGAAGAGGAATATAAAACAGAACAGAACACTCACAAGAATGTAAGTGGAGAATCAAGTGTTCGAAAGTTCAGTTCCCCCCCCCCCGGGTCATATCCATATTTCCTTTATTTTATTATTTATTTATTTATTTTTGCTCCTTAACGTGATTATCTGGCACTGCCTGCAGTTGCTACAGGAGTTGAACAATTCTGAAAGAAAGCTGTCTCTATTGGACACCATTGTCCAAGAAACAAAAGCATTGCATGATTTGACGATATATCCTTATTAATACTACATTAATATTCTGAATGATTAAATGTCACTCAGCTGAAGAGAAAAACAAGGCCCATCCGATCAGGATGTAATCAATGTTATTAGTGGTATAGGCAGGTCATCTCTGATCTATAAGGGCGCTCTTTTGATCACAAATATGTCATCTCTGATCTATAAGGGCGCTCTTGTGATCACAGATATGATATTAAATTAATTCGTGGGGTTAATATTCATATGAAATTTAATGAATCTGGATATGTTTTCTTTTTTTTCCACAAGTTGGATGCCTAGAAACTGGAGGCATGGAAAACTTGATTGGCATAAGAAGATGGATCACCAAAATCCAGAAGTTCAATATTTTAACACCTGTAAAATGAAATATCGTCTCATTAGTTGTTGGCGCACGTGGTTATGTTGCTTTATGTTTCCTTTTTAAACTCTTTCTAATATAAGTTAAACTAGTTCTTCATATTTCAATTCTATCATTGGAAACATACATTTCAATTGCTATGCATAATCGAATCTGCTGAATTATGCCTTTAACTGAAAACAAGCAGACTTCTAAGTTAGAAGCAACATGCAGTTCTCTTGGCGAGGAGTTCCAAAGAAAATGCATCTGTCCCAACTGCCATCTGGACAATTCGGAGACTGTCAGTGAACTTTTTCAGCCAAACAAGTGAGAAGAGCTGATCTTCAGTAAGTAATATAACTAATCAAATATTTGGAACTTTGACATACTGCAACGAGACTGAACTTTATTCACCTTGTATGGTCTAATTGCATAAAAAAGAAATGGGTTGTGAAAAAGAGTGCGCTGCTTGTATTAGTAACATTTTGTTTTGGCCATTGTCCAACGGGGCCATTGAAAGTCGCCAAAATATTACATAATGTACTTCTCTTGCCTTGGTAAGTTCCGTCCACCGCATTAGCAGAGTACGATACATCTGGATTCTCAGAGTCGACGGTATATCTTTAGTCTCATCCTATCTTCTGTCCCAGAAAAATTTGGGTTGGAAAAAACCTAGGAAGGAGATCTGAGTCGCTTTATTGATATACGGAGTCTGGGTGACATTCTGGTTAATCAGTTTAATCTACAATTTTGCTTGAATTAGCTGCCTTCTTTGTCCTTTGTTAACAATGACAGTAATGTAGATTTGCTCTCTTCATTTCGTTTGCTCTTCCCCTGTCATAATTGAAATCATGATCTTAGAACTGGGCTTACTGTAATAGAATCATAATCGGTCCATGTAATATAATTTCGTTATATATTTTCTTGGATTCTAAGTGTCAATCCAGAGGAGAGAACTAACATGGTCGGTGGCCAACAGAGCTTTGGGCATATTGTGCAATGCAATAAGTCCTGTGCTAGATGACTTTATTTCAATTTGGGTAGAGAACAGCGCAGAAACAGGGCGATGGTCAGAGAACTTGCTTTCACTGCGAAAATATTGGAGCTGCTTCACTCCCTTCCCGTACCATAAAATTCGGTCACACCTGCCACCATAATCTATACCCTTTTACTTTGTTTTCTTCATGATATCCGCGAAAAGCATGGATTATATAGTAAAGACAGAACTATTGGTTCCATTTTTTTCAAGACAGAACTATAAGCGGTTACTATACCATGCTGGAGTTCTTTGCTTCTTGCCAGATCTGCTTGGATGGCCGCCGGAGTATTTAATGCAATTCGACGCTGGGTATTTGTAGGTGGGGGCAAATTCAATGTCACCCTCTTTCCAACCCTCAAACGCTCCTCCTTCTCTTTCTTTTCGAAGTTGGTCAAACTGCTGTAACGCCTTCCAGTCTTGCCCTACTATCAGCCGCCTTGCAGAACTTCCCTCCAACGATAGCCTATAGTTGAGATCCCCAAACCAGAATATCCGGCTGTTCCACATTCAATACTGAGGTAAGATTCTTCGGTCGCACCACTTGCGTGGCAGATTATTATTTATATAATAAAACTAAAATTAAAATAGATTGTTTCTCCAGGTGCCGCTTCTAATAATGAGAGAAATAAACATCGGGTAGATGTGTGAGGAAAAAGACTAGAGAGGATGTGACGAAATCGAAAATAATATCGAAATATGAGTTAATGAAGCTACATGTTGGGCTGTCTAACGTCGGTCACAGCTTTTTTTTTTTTTTTTGCACAACAACGTTGTCCCGGCAAATGTTAAATGCAGCTGCTACCGTGTCCACAGGCGTTTCATTGAAAATTCGTGAATAAATATCTTTTTTTTTTTGGCCGGATCTTGACCAAAATATCTATGATTTTAGCAACCAGAAGCATTGAATGACTAAGAACTTACTTTAATAGCGGTACGCACGTAGATAATTGACCTTTTAATCATCTAGCGAATCCCCGACCAGAATCAATCCCTTAACCAATTCATTTAGACTTTAATGAACTGACCGAACCATGGCATCGGTTTGACAGTTTTTCATCTGACTTAGAACTGAGTCCCAACCCTTCCTCATGTAAACTGTTACTGTATAATTAATGGGTAGCTCTAAACTTGCCATTGGAGTTATAGCTTTAAGCGAAGTTTCTTCACGTGGTTTGTTATACTTGCTAGGTTATTTAGTAAGATGTTTGGATTTCATTTTGCTGAACAAATGAATAAAACTAGACATGCTTTCTGTGTATTGTGCAGAGTTTGAGATAAGAGTGAACGGTGGGGTTTGTTACAGATTTTTGTTTTATATTGATTCAGGCTGCCAAGTGGAATTTAATTACATTTTGGAGTGGTAATTTGCTTTTCACTTTGGACTTGGAAAAGTTCAGTCTGTGCTTGTTCTAACCACGGGCAATCAGACACAAAGAAAGATCAACATGACAATAATAGAAGGATAGGGACAACTTACTCGTGGCCTAGGATGGTGAGAGGATGAGAATAACGATCTTCAGGCGTTCTGGGGAAACAAGTTCGCTTAAAAATCTCGGCAACCTGGTGATTTCTTCGACCTTTATCATTCATCTTCTCCCCGGCTGCTAAGTGGGCGGTTACAAAACAAAAACTTGTTCCTTCAATCAACATGCTAACTGCGACCGAACCTTTGTTTCCTAGACATCCCATTATGCCACAAGCCACCGGGCAAACTTTCACATTCGAGACATGGTACTTCCTCGGCAATTCCTGCCTTATCCACACACTGATGAATATTCCGACCATCTTCTTGCTCGCTAACAGCGTATACTTTTCTCCTTCCTGTATTTGCCATCCTTCTGTCATCGAATTCCCTCCGTGCTTGTTGTAAACCTTTCTGTCTTCTGAGTGGGGATTCCCCAAATAGCCATTGTGACCACCTGGTATTGAATTTTGCATTGGTGTTGTGAACCATGGGTATGCGCCCCTGCTGTTTAGAGTTCTTCCTATGAGCTGGTTCCATCTTCTTGCCACCTTGGGATCTTCCACTCCTATCACAGTCTTAGTCTTCAATGGTACAATCTCTTGAAACCTGAAATCGCGAAGCCATTTTACTCTTGAGTAAGTTTCTTCTAGTTATAGAATACGAAGGATTTGGATACTTGATCATTTATACATACCCAAGAACATATATATCCGCAGCATTCTTGAGATTCAACCACTCGTCCAAATCAACCTCTAAGCTTCCTATTGGAGTTCTACCAGCAACATTCCAAGTACCGACAGAGATCCTGAAGGAGGAAATGACTTGCGTTACCATGCAATTGCATATATAGGCAGAAGGCTAAAAACCGCAATCACTATATATAGTACTTTGTTTACTCCCCCCCCCCCCCCCTCAATGTGGAGAATTTGAGACTCACTTAAGCTCATTGGTTGCTATGCATGGGTCAAGTTCCATCGACTGAAATGAAAGATCGCCCCCGGAATAATCATCACTTCCATCTTCAGCTCCATCTGCAATACACATTCACCGATAATTAAAACCTTTATCTAGATAGCAGAAGAGCATACATAAAATTCTGATCCGTCCTTTTCTTCTAATTAAACCAATATACATGGGAAACCTTCTATCCCATTCAAACTGTACGATGGCTTGTCAAATTCCTTGAGCTTCATAGGAAAGCACTTGTGGAGACTCGGATAACTCAGCTTCTGTTTCTCAACGTCCGCGGCTGATCACAGGGAGAGCTCAGACGTTCAAGCTTCACCGGCAGCTGAAGAAGAAGCGAATAACCGTTTCTTTTACATCAAGATGTAAGCTGCTTGATTATCCATATAGGGTTTGCTGCTGATTTAGCCAGATTCAACACCATGTGGATCGTGTGCTGTAGAGGAATAGTATGTTAATCGCCCATATGAGGATGAAAAACATAGGAGTAGCTAGGCTGATATAGAATAGTCTCCTTAGCCAGTTATGCACGAGAGAGAACAAAGGATGGATCAGTTTAATATTAAGACAAGCAGGCAAGTAGGGAGAAACATCTCTGCTCCAAGACTTGAGGTTGAGCGGGTGCCAATTAAATGAATGGATCCAAAGGCAACCATAAAAAACAGATATAGGCCGCACAAGGTTCTATCATTTGGTTGATTATTTAGAGAGCTGTTAGGTGGTGCTAGTCACGTATGTCTCATGGATACCTACGTGACACTGTCCTCGCTTTTTTATTATTGCATGCTGAGTCAAATAATTTTTTATACGGTCAGATACCTTCTTTTTAGACCCTTATATATGATTGTAAATTAAATACATATTTTTTGTGATGTTTTTATTATTTTTAGAAGATCATACGGCCATGTATACGGCTAGCTGTCCAGATAGCTACGCATATGTTATGTTCCAATAATGCTATTCGAATAGATTTTTGGGAGCAACTGGAATTAAATTGAGCTCCCCCACCTGTCTCCTTTATTTTGTCCACGTATGTATGAGAACACAGGCTTGCTTCAATTATTCTCCTTCTAACGCTGAACACCCATCCTCTATTGTCATGTGTCGCCATCATCATGCGAAATTGCATTTTTGGCCCTCTTAATGCAATCCCTATCAGATCATCTTCCAAGATATCTCTTCAATTCCTCGCCTCTTCTCTTCTCTCCCAAACCTTGCCATCTTACTCTATCAACCGTCAACGTAACTTGGCTATTCCTTTATTTTTTTCACTCCATAGATGTTAACTTAGTTTTTGTTTTCTTGCACTGTTTTTTGTTTTGCTTTTTGGGTTCTTAGCTAACTTTGTATTAGCATCAATCATGTTCCCAATGAAGCTATCGAATTAATCATGGGATCAGGCTGTGAGTGGGTCCTTTTTATGTGGCGTCTACGAGACATCCAACGATCTCTTTTTATATAGTAGACTCTTGACCAGAGACTTAATGATAATTTATCTAAGAAATATCATTCAACCAAAAAATTACATACAAACGATTTCCTAAATTTCATTTCATACTAATAAACTTCAAGTGATTTAATATATGTACAAGTTAAACTTTCATATTTATACGTGGAATTGTGTCATTTATAAATTAATATTTATAAGTCAAACTTTCGTATTTACATGTCAAATGTGCAAATATTAATTATTTGAGACTCATCAGTATTAAATAAAATTTAGTGCACATATCTGTATTTAACTTTTCAACGTTAGATCTATGGGTAATTTTTTCATTTATTTAGATATTTTCATCAATTTTTGAATTGAAATATACTAAATACATACTGATATTTTTACTCAAGAAATTATATGCTTGTACAAAGAATTGTATTTGTTTTTTGGTTTTGGCCAGAGAATTATATTTGTTTCAATTACCAAACAATTATTTATAAAAAATAATATATAAAAATGTTTTAAATACTACCTCCAGTTCTAATTATAAGATCTCATTTGTAGACTATAAATAAGGTCTTATAATTAAAACCGGAGGTAATATTGCAATAAAGTACTATCTCCGGTCCTTAATATAAAAATTAGTTTGACTTTTAATTTGATTATATATATAAGATCTTAATTCTTTGTTTCTCATATTTATCTATTTTTTCTAAGGTAGTTCTTGTAGTAGTTACATATGTTAAATATTTTATTATATGGTAGTTCTAGTTAATACACAAAATTAGCAATGGTATTTTAGAAAAAACAATATTTATTTATTATAAATAACTAACTCAATTAATTTTCTTAATCTACTCAAATTAGGTAACTAACTCTTATATTAAGGACAGAGGGGT
The DNA here is from genome assembly GCF_004799145.2 of Neltuma alba. Taxonomy (NCBI): domain Eukaryota; kingdom Viridiplantae; phylum Streptophyta; class Magnoliopsida; order Fabales; family Fabaceae; genus Neltuma; species Neltuma alba. Next base: position 7,196 of record NW_021634932.1, on the reverse strand, counting down.
AGTATAAAAAGCCACATATAATTTTTCCTCCCTCAAAATACCCTTAATCAAGATAAAGAAGCCTTTAGCTAGTGTTCAAGCATTTGAAGCATCATAACAAATAGTACTCATAATTTCATGATTAGTTAGATTAAACATACAGGTATCGGGTCTCTCAATAATGTTCGCAGTTTTTTCTCAATAATGTTCGCAGTTTTTTAACTCTGAAAAAAAAATCAGACCAAAAAAAAAAAAGAAAAAGAAACATTGAGCCAGACTGCCAGAGGATTAGGCTGAGTCGACCACCGCACAAGATAATCTAACTTCAAAACCTCAACTTGAACATGTTAAAACTTCGCAATTTACATAACATCACTCTAAGAAACCTTAAAACTCTATCTTTAAACAGATACTCCTTCAGTTCTTAATATAAGACCTAATTGTTGAGTTGATTTTGATTCTAAATATAAGACCTATTTATCATATTTATCAATTTTTCTTAAATTACCCTCATGGATACTCCCTCAACCATAATCAAGCAGAAGAGAAAAGGAGAATATAAAAAAAAATGATTATAGTGTTTTAGAAAAAACATGTCATATTTCTTATAATTAACTAACTTACCTAACTTCCTTAATATAATCAAATTAATTAAACATGTTTTATATTAAGTAGCCGAGCAGTATTTTGTATGTGGTTGTAAATAAGATACAGATCTTACACATATTTTTGCTCCTGCTCTCTTCTCAGACGAAGTATGCATGAAGTAGTTGATATTTGGAGATAGATCATGCAGACTTAATTTGAATATCTTGGGGGATTCTTAATAAGAGGCGCATCAAAGGTTTTCCATATTCCAACGTTGTGTGCTCTCAACTCAGCGTGGCCTGTCCATAACCATTGGCCCCCGTCTCAACGACTCATGTCTCATTGGTATTCTTGTCGCCATCAGAAAATGCTCCTGTCTACCAAGCCTTCCGCATAAAAGTGTGTGTGTTTATATATTTATCTCTTGAAATTTCCCTTTTCTACAATATACTCTACTCATATACTTTGGGGGCACAATAATATTTATCTCTGGCCCATTATATACTTCATGCCTGTACCCCTATTTTCTCATCTCTGGGTACAACATATACTTATTACTTGAAGTTGAACCCGTATGTATTTGCCCAAGCAAATTTAATGACCTGACCTTAACTGAAACCTAGCCACAGCGCATGCGTACTTAGTTCTCATGACTTGTACTGCTCCTGATCAAATACAGCGAAAATTAAAAGATCATTGATTCATTAGAACTTACAAACCAGAATATATAAATTAATGCAAGCTCACGCTTTCAGATATAGATACATAATCAGTATACCTAACGAGGCTATTTCAAGAATGAAAAAAATAATTGAAGTGCAACAGAGATGTACTGTATAAAAAAGTCAGCATATGCACTTGAGAATAAGGGAAATTTATGTAATTTTTTTTAATAAAATTTGAAGGATATTGAGGTCAAGGTTGAGGATGACGCATAACAAATAGAAAAATGAGGGGGTGTTTGACAACCATAAAAAATGCTTCCGCAAAACGAGACAAACTCTTCTATATATTTACTTTGTAGATCATAAAAATATTTTTGAAATTATAGTTTGGTTTCACACAGATACTCTTAAAAATAAGGAGGGGAAGGTTACAATAGATCCACATAGCCCAATCGATGCCCAGACATGGTTCTGTTCACCACCATGGAGGCCACCCCGTGGGACTGCGACTGCCATGCCAGCTTCAACCCACATATATCAATATATCATCATGTATCAATAAGTCAACATTTAAGAAAAAAATATTTCATTAAAATAGTTTAAATGAGGGGAAAATGTGATTAAAAAGTAATGAAAAAAAATCTATGTATTTTAGAGAAAAATAATTTCATTAACTTTAGAGTATTTAATTGATGACATGGCTTGACAGTTCCACGATATATTTTGAACTTCACTGTTAGACACTTCCTTAGCTTCCAGACAATAAAAGAATCGATAGCTGCCTTTGTTTTTCCATAACGATCCACACAAGCTCAAGCTCTATTTTATTACTATTATTTCTGGCAAATAATAAGGGCAACGGGTTGAGAGGGGTAAATTATACTGATATTTTTTAATTAAGTAGAGTTTTGAGTTTGACATAATAAAAAAATAATTATTGGGTAGGGTTGCCTTCATGAGTTATGACATTCCAACTGTCATTAGATGGCACTTCCTCTTTTTTCAAACAGCTTCCATTCTCACCATAATCATAGCCCGGGGGTGGCCCCTCTCTCTGCACATGAATTTATAAGTCCTACTAACTCATCGTCAAGACAAACTTATCCCCCAGATATTAAATGCAATTTTCAAATTTCTAAAAGCTAAAGATTATCCCAACTAGGTCCGTTATCCATATCTAAATTTGCAAATTTAGGATATCATAGAATAAAATTTCTACAATCATAAATCATTCTGTGTAGTCTGATAAAGAATTCGAATAAACTTGAGACTAAATTTTTGTGCCATCATTCAGAATTCGTTTGTTGCCATACATATTCTATACTTTTTCAAACTATGTACTAAGTGGTTGTCATTTGACTACTTGGGATGAATGCATTTCTTCAGGATCAGGCAACACATCGTATCATTATTTTGTATCTACATCACATTATAACCCCCCCCTTTTTGTTTTTTTCCTCAATATGTAAAGACTTCAACTAAAACGAAAATACATAGATTAACTTAAGCTCACACTGTCAGATATAGATTTAGCCATGTAGCCATGCATAATCAGGGACCCAACAAGGATACTAGAATAACTATCACTAATCATGTCTATGCATCGCCTCCAAGAGAATAATCTGACCTAAATCAACCATCAGCTTAGCCATGTGCCTGCATGGAAAAGTTGAAAGCGAGACATATGAAGAGGAAGTTAAGTTTCAGTACACTAGCTGTGAGCCTTTTCTTCATATACAGTCTATACATTATAATGCAGACACTTCAGAGAAGGAAAACATTCCTTTCCAAGGTGAAATGAAATGGTATATCATAGATAGGGGTAAGTACAGCAATACTTGAAGGAAAAAATTGTGATGGCCAAAGTGTATAGCTGGTAAAAAGACGATAAACCTACAAGATATCTGTAAGACTCTATTATGTGTCGCCTTGATGCCACCAGATGCGTGTATTTGATGTCCTGAAAGAACACGAGGCAACTTCAAGAAGAGGCTGTTTAACGTCTGTTGTAAACTTGCAATTGACTCTTGCAATCTCAAGCATCCTCATTTAAATCACCACCTTTTTGCAGACAAAGATATAAGCTGCACGAAGAAAATTAACTTCAGACAAAAGGCATGATAATCAGTCAAGTAACACAATGTGGGTAGCAGGGTGCCTGGAAGCCAGAACTACATAGTAATGAACTCAATTCACGGGAAAAATGATACTTCTATAGTCCTATTTATAAGACAGAAAGAGAATATATTTTTTCATCCTATTTATAGAATACTGAGAAATTTTTTTTGTATGGATGTACAAATTTACCCTTCATTTATTATTGTGTTGATTTTGTTTGCATGAGGTATAATGTATATTAAATAGAGATAAAATTGGAAAATTATTAAATTTTAAATGAGAGTTAATGAAGTTTAAGGTTTTCCTTAGTCTATGTGAAACACATTGGAAGCGACTTATAAATAGGACCAGAGGAGTATGTTGAAAGTGACACAATATAAATAACCAGAATGGCAGGACAACTTTTACAATTGTTTTTTGGTACGTGTGTCATTTCAAAATGCATCTGAATGGCTGACAGCAAAAATTTTTAACAAAGCGAAGTGTGTTAACCCTAGGCATTGATGAACCACAGTAATGTTGCAGATTGTGCTTGAACTATATTGATAAAATCAAGACTTATCAACACACAATTCATAATCAAGCTTATGCACACAATCTAAAGACTTAAATATGAAATCAGAGTATTCAAGAGATAATAGGAGGACTTGACACAGACCTGGCGAGCAACCTGAGCAAGGCGCCGACTATCTCTTGAAGATTCATCCATCAAGCTAGATTTCTGTGGTTCAGAAGCACCATGTTGTTTCTCGTCCACCCTCCTCTTCATTGTGCTCTTCTCAGAATTTTGTTTTTCTTCAGGGTTGTCTAAGGATTCCTTTTTTCGTTTCCTACAGAAGGTGTACCTAAGAAGCTTTCTGTCATCTGCTTGACCAGAAGATTCATTATTTTCTTCAAATGCTTTTGCATCTTCCAAATCAGTATTTGTACATGAAACATCAGTAACCTCTGCTTCCATGTTACCACTTCGATCAGCTAATATCATTTCACTGTCCCCAGCCACATTCTCCAGAATGCATGCATCTAATGACTCCTTATCCCTCTCTGCAGTCTCCTGCACGAATTCAAACTTACCAACCATCCTGATATTCGGTTTATCACTGCTGGACTCATTCACAGGTTCCATGTCAGTCAAATGGGGCACTGGCTTCCTCTCATCTTCATCTTCACAACATTTGTCATTATTTGAGACAGATGAGAACTGCTTGAGAGTAAATGATGGTTTACAACACTCATGAACGGAAGATTTCTTTCTTACAGGCCTACATCTTCTTGTTCTTCTTGATTTGTTAATGGTACAAGACTTGATAGATGGTAGAGAGCAAGCAACTTTATCAGATTTGTAGTCTTCGTCAATGTGTCCTTTACAACAGGGAATAAAGCATGACCTGAGATAGGAAAAAGTCTTTCCCTTTTGTATTCCATGCCGCTTCACGTGCTTCGTTATTTTCCTTTTCTTGTTACTGGAGGATAGGGTACTATATTTTGCAACTTCCTTGTCACTGTCTGATGGCAAACCCACTATTTACATCAAAATGTCCATTTTGTTCATCTTGAGTGAGCAGCTTATCATTCAGCAATTTTCCTCCAATGCACGAATTCTCTGAGTACATCCATTTTTGTACAGTTCAGGTTCTTTGCCCCTCATAATGATGGAAGCAAGGTTAGAATTATGAGCACAATAGTCCTCCAAATTAGAGATGCAGCAAAGCTCAGTTTGTTTCCTTGCATTACAGCACTTATCATCTAGAACATTCTGATTCAAGGGCGCATTCTTCACATCACAAGGTGTTGCATATTCATGTCCTTGGATAGGAACGGGTAATGTCACGTCTTGTTTAGCATTCTCCTCAACAGACGCTGCTAGTTTTTTAATTTGTTCTTCGAGTAACTGATTCTGAGTATTCATTGTTTTCTCTGACTCAACGGATGCCACTTGCTCTTTAATCTGTAACTGATTTCGACTATTCTTTGTTTTCTCTAACTCAAGCCAAACCTGTTTCAGCTCTGCCCTAAGATCTGTTATAACATCCTCCGCCTCATTGAGTTGTGCTTCAAGCTCTTCAATTTTTCTTTGGTTATTCAAGGATGTCATCTTGCTTCTGCTGTCTGTAAAGAAGAAATACATGAAACAGCGGTCCACAAGTACTGCATGAACAATTCAGAAAAGGAATTTCCAGTAAACTAGAGTTGTCTTCCAAAACAAATAGCCAAGGATTCTATAAATCATTAAGATACGACTATATGCTTTAAGAACTATAAGCACAGTAACATAAACAACCCAGGCTTTTGGCTATGCATTAATTAGGAGAATTTCCTTCTTAATGCAGATTCTTTCATGAAAATACCAAAAAACTTTCTTTTCTGTGTTGGCTCCACAATATCATAGTAATAGAAGTGTAAGGACTAGCTCTCCATCACGGCAGAAAGCAGTAATGTCATGGAGTCTTTGCAAGAGAAAACAAACTAAAACATGACAGAAGTTGGCACTGTATGCGAGACTAAGCAACAACATCTTGCTAGAGAAAACCTTCTTCTGTCATGTGGGAAGACAGAAGACTCAGAGTTGTACAAGAAATGGTGAGCGAAACAAGCATGTGACATGATGAAAAATATATTAATACGGACTCAGAAGATACACATATAAGAAGAAGCTTAACCTCCATGAAAATATGCCTCCAAGCATATTATCATTCAATCTCAAGTCAAGTAGGAGTTAAGTGTCAGCTCAACTTATTATAAAGCACCGTCAAAGAAGCTATGGTTTGTCTGAGGCACGATCAATTCAATTGCAATCTTATTTTCATAAAACATTCAAATAAAATAAAAAAGACATAGGCATCTTAAAGATACCTAGAAACATGGAGGTTACAAAAGTTGGGATTCCTCTGAAGCAAAAATAATCTTCAGATTTGAAGCAAACAACTGATTACTAGCACAATTTCTATAGGAAATTCATCAATCACAATGGTGGAAAAAATTGAGTGCAAGCAATAGTATTCAGTAAACAATACTCAGCCATTTATTCAGGAAAAACCAAACCCTGCTTATCATCACATGTCAATGAGTATAGGCTGTGTAAATTTATACCCAACAAGTACTCTTCTGATCCTATTTATAAGTTACTTCCGGCATATTTCACACAAACTAAGGAAAACCTTAAAATACATTAACTTTCTATAAAAATTTAAAACATAATAACTTTCTAACTTTACCCTTATTTAATATATACACCTTCAAAAAAGATAATTATCTACACTATAATAAACAAAAGACAACATAGTACATTCAAGCTAAAAATTTAATGAAATAACTTATAAATAGGACAAAAAATTTTTTATGGGAAGAAGATCTTCACAAAAGCAGCAACTGTCAGATCAAGTAGAACAAACTGGAGTTTTTTTTTTATTTTCATTTTTTTAATGCAGCCACCACAGATGAATGGTTGACAGGGTTGTAATGTTCACACCTACATGGCAATAATAAACAATTTAATAGTCCCAATAATCTCTTATTACATTCAACATGGTAAGCACATCTTGTTGAAATTGAATGCCTTTAGCTCTATAATTGGTGTGCATAAACTGAAGACATCACCTTCGCAGTTTTTTCCCCTTCTATTCACAATTTCACAAATGCTGTTTCTCGAGTATAGATATGTGATATTGAATGAATGAATTAGAAATCTCATGTATCTTTTCAAAGTGATAAAATTTCACAAGAAGAAACAATTATATTATACCATTCATATTGTCCTTACTTAGCATGCATATAATAACTGTCAAATCAAATTTTTTAGCGTGTTCCATCTAAAACTCTTTATTTTCAGTTATGGGAAAACTTACA
>NW_021634931.1:0-29363 GCF_004799145.2 Neltuma alba | reverse complement strand
AAAATATCAGTATAGAATTTAGAAGGACCCCAAAAACATATATTTAATTTTTAAAATTTTAAATTAGTCTTGTTTACACACTTTAATAACAATCGATAACATTTGAAAAGTAATTGACAATATGTTTTGTGGTGTTTTTTTGATTTGAGATTTTAAAATTTTTATAAGTATTTTTTTTCATATTTTACCTAGAATCTAATGTTATCCCGTGAAATATTCGCTTATGCCTGATAAGGTTAAAATAAAAATGACAAATAAATTAATTTACTACTTATGTTTATCTTACCGAAGATCCTCCATACATTCAGCTCAAGAAACCCATTTTCTTACCTTGTCATGTAAACTTTTTGGGTTAATTTACACCACACGCTGAGAACTGTTTGTACTCAATTTTCTATATCAATTTATGCCTCTGTATTGAATTCTAAAATATTTTTCAATGACATTTAAATATTCTGAATTATTATTTTAAGAATTTTTTGTACATCAAAAATACTTTTTTTTTTAATTTCAAGATTATAATTGTTACTAGGAAAAACAATTTAAGGGCAAAATTACATTAAAAAAATTTTAAAATATTAAATGTTATTAAAAAAATATTTTAAAGTGTGACATACTGATTGCTTGCAAGAAATACTTTAAGATAGTTGATGTTTCGTAATCCAAAATTTTTTTAATAATCTAATATTCAATGAACTAAACTATGGAAAATGGTGTCATTAACTCAAGTGCCAAGAACCACTGGATTAATGGCTGGCATCATCCATACCTCCTCTCATAGAGGAGGTTGGAGTTCTATACCCATAAAAACTAAATGATTAGATGTGTGTGAAGTAAGTTTCTTTTTTTTTTTTTTTTTAAATGAGAGGGGAGGGTTTTAAACTGTCCGATTAAAAAAAAATCCTATTTTTTGAAGTACCATTTCTAGCTCTGACCCATTGAGGAAAAAAAAGAAGAAAAGAAGAGGTACCACTTCTAGCAAACACCAAACAGTGTAATTTGGGTAGAAGATTTGAATATGCGAGGGAGGGGCTTCGAATGGACGAGTGGGCGCATGAATAGAGCATAGCACTAGAAGCGAAATCAGCTTCAAATTCTATGCCTTTCAAAGTGGGTTTAAAACTGCGCAACACTGGCTGGTAGTGTGGTTAGAGATGGGCTACTCTTTGGATCAACTTTTTTCCTTCTAACTTATGAATAAAAAGCTTGTTACAGCACAAGTTTTTTTTTTTTAGCTTTTACCCATTACCAACACAGAGAGAGAAGATAAAATAAAGATGAGAAAAAAATAAGGGTATTTAAGTGGATCTTAACCTTGACCTAATAATCTGATTTTTTTTTCTTCTGAAAAAAATCAACTAATAAAATTTAATTTATTTAATTTATTATTTTTCTCAAATTTATCAAATTGTATAGCCTAGTAGATTAATTTGAACAGATTAAAAACTAAATAAATTATATGATTATATTATATATTTTATAATTTCTCTAAAATACTTATGTATATTATTAGATTACATATTAGTTTATAAGTCAAACAAATTAATGTAAAGAAAAATGATAAATATAAATACTTTGTAGTAATTTACTTAACTTTCTTAGTCTTCTCAAATTGTATAATATAATTTTGTACAAAAACCAATAACCTTTTTAGTCACTTTATATTTAAGTTTACTTTCTCAGTATCCCTCTAAAATTTTAACTTTTCAAATTGACTTTTTAGAAATACTAATTCAAACATAAATTATATTATATTAACTGATTTTTACATAAGTCAAACAGAATAAAAGTCAAGTTGCCACCGTTAATCCGAATACACCCTTAATTAAACGGCCTCGATCGTTCTGCTTCTGCATCCCTCCCAGCAGTTTATTTTCATCATGCTCAACTTTTTGCATAAATTATTTATGTAAATATATTTTATTACCTATATTATTAAATAAATTAAATGCACAAGCAAAAGATATTTTTATGAAGTATTTTACTTAAACTAAAATTTACACTTTAAAATTGTGCATTTTATTTTATCCATCACTATGGATTTTGAAAGAGATGTTCTAACTCAAATTTTGTACTCATCCAATCCTTAATATAGGACCCAATTATTAAGTTGGTTTTGGCCCTAAATATAAGACTCATTTCTCATATTTATCAATTTTCTCTAAATTACCCCTATGGATACTCCTTGAACCATAATCAAGTAGAAGAGTGAGATGGGGTATTAAGAAAGATGATTATGTTGTTTTAGGAAAAACATATCACATTTCTTATAATTAACTAACTTATCTAACTTTCTTAATCTAATCAAATTAGTTAAATAGGTCTTATATTAAGAACCGGAGGAGTACTTAATTTTACTGATGCATGGGGTCTGCTAATTTTAAATACATGGAGGGGACGGGAGGGCAGGGGATTAACAACTACATATGTATTCAAAGACCCTCAACGGCAAAGACAAGCAGAAGGGGACCGCATGAGGTTGGTTCAACAGTTTAGTTAGCGCCCAACAAACCCAATCTCATTTTGATTGCTCTACACAAACTGAACCCGGCCCGGCCCCCGCAAATAGTCAAATGTAGGCCGCATCACAAGGCTGTCCAACTCCGTTCACCCAGCTCTCCCTAGGGCCTTTTTTTTTTTTTTTTTAAATTTTATATTTACTCTGAATTAATTTATATTTAACTTAACAAAAATCACCTTTTAACTGACCTTAGCAACTCATAGTATCGTTTGAAGAAGTTATTTAAAACACACAATACATTTGTAAGATAATTTAATATCTTTATCCCATGATTATAAGATATTCAATTTGTGCTTCCCTTTATAAAGATCCTACGCTACAATTCACAGCATTCTCTTATTATTTTTATATGTTTTAACATATATAAAAATTATAAGAGCAACTATAAAATGCTCCGCTCTCTACGTCTTAAACGGTACACCCGTCTCGCCCCCTCATAAAAAAATGTGGAAAGAGACGGGCATGAAGAGCGGCCAAGCCATAATTACTAGTACTCCTATGTCCCAAATGCGCTTTTATTATTCCGAGACCGAGTGGGAGTGAAATCTCTCATAACTTTCACCAAGACTGTGTTTGTACAGTTAATAAGTAATTTTCAAAAACACTTTTCTGTAAGTTGAGACAAACTCTTCTATTTATTTACTTCGCATATTGTCAAAACACTTTTGAAATCATGATTTTTTTTTTTGATACTAAAAAGAAACCTCCTCAGCGTACTACATCTTTGTGTATATCAAGATTGCACTCCGAGCTCAGAATGTTAGCCAAATCTAAAGGCGGTGCAGAAACAAAATGATAACCTCTAACAGCCTCCAGACCTTTCTTGGCTAGGAAGTCAGCAGCCTTGTTGTACTCTCGACTCACATGGTTGATTCTGACATTCCAATCTCGGTTAATAAGAACGCGCACTTCCTTTAGAATATTATAATCAGCATGTCTTTCATCTGGTTCCACGTTGAGCATCTCAATAGCATTGCTTGCATCAGACTCTAGAATAACTCGACGATGCCCGTTATCCCACGCTGTTTTGAGTCCTTGTAGGCAAGCCCACGACTCTGCAGTCAAAGCATCTCCATCGTCACCAAGTTTCTGTATGAAGCCTTGGAGAAATTCGCCAGCTTCATTTCTGATGAGTCCGCCACAAGCACTTGACGTCGTATATGGGGAATAAGCACCGTCAACGTTGAGCTTTACCCACCCATCATCTGGTGGGTGCCACTTGCCTTCATCATTGCAGCGACGAACCCCTTGGAGCTTAACCCCAGCAAGTTGTTGCTGCATTTTATCTATATTTGCTATTATTGCATTAGCATTAGCGATGATTGCTTCATTGCTCACCCGCTTACACTCAAAGATGAAAAGATTTCTTCTCCTCCAAAGCCACCAGCAGATGACGGCAAAAAGAGCCTTCCACTTCTCTATGGAAGTATTCCACCAAAACCACTCATCAAAATTCAAGGAGCAGAAACGTCTCCAGGCATCAGACGGAACGAGCCTTTTCCAAAGACGCCTTGACTCATGACAGTCACGGAAGACATGAATTGTATCTTCTACTGCTTGGTTGCATATTGGACAGCAGTCTTCTTCACTTAGTCCTCTTCGGCGTCGTGTCGCATTAGTAAGGAGGCATTTTCTAGCCGCTAGCCACATCAGAGTCCTACATCTTTGTGGCACTTTCAATTTCCATATCTTCTCCCATGAAGAGTCACTTCCGTATCAGCATGGGATAAGAGATTGTAAGCTGATTTTACTGAGAAGTTGCCACTCCGATCGTGCTTCCACTTGATACTAGAACCATCAGCAAGCTTGTCTATACCTGATTCAACTTCCCTCCACACCGCTTTGATGCCTGACCACACGTTTGATCCACTTCGTTTTGTATCAACCCGAGGCATGAGGTCATTTCCACAGCAGTACTTGTCTCTAACAATCCGGACCCAAAGATCATCCTGACAATTGACAAGTTTCCACCCCAGTTTCATGAGGTGGGCCCGATTTTGTAGCTTAGCATGTCTCAAACCAAGACCTTCTCTATTCTTTGGTTGACATACGGAGTCCCATGCAACTAGAGGTATCTTCTGGGTATCACTCGTGCTTCCCCACAGGAAGCTTTGGTTTAGTTTATCAAGCGTCTCACAAGTGTTGGTAGTAAGAAGAGAGGTTTGCATAGTGTAGCTCGGGATGGCTGAAGTAACTGAAGTAATAAGCGTAGATCTACCAGCGAGTGAGAGAGAGTTTGTCTTCCATTTTGCCAATCGAGTTTTGACCTTACCAATGATTTCTTCGAAAGAGTCCTTCCTTACTCTCTTGTGGTGCAAAGGGACACCAAGATATTTACCCAAATCCGCTGTTTGAGTGAAGCCCAAGTGATTACTTATTTCTGAGCACCTGTTATGGTTCATATTTGGAGAGAAGAACACACGGGTCTTTGAAAAATTTACCTTTAATCCCGAGCAGAGGCAAAAAGTGTTCAAACAATTCTTGATTAACTCCGCTTGTTGTATTGAGGCTTCTGCAAACAAGATAATGTCATCCGCAAAGAAGAGGTGAGAGATAGGAGGGCCATTCTTTGTTAGTCGTATTGGTTTCCATTCTGCCGCTGCCATTTTTTCTTGGATAAGATGAGCCAGTTTTTCCATGCAAATCACAAACAGATAAGGAGAGATCGGGTCCCCTTGCCTCACTCCCCTAGAAGAATTAAAAGAATCAGCTTTGTTACCGTTCCAGAGAAGTTGCAAACTGGCGGTGCTAATACAGCAGGAAATAATGTCAATAAAATGAGTAGGCAGAGCTAACTCTTTCAAGCACCGGATCAAGAATTGCCAATTGACTCTATCATAAGCCTTTTCAAGATCTATTTTGATAGCCATAAAGCCTTTCTTCCTTTTCATGTTGCGCATAGAATGAATAACTTCTTGGGCAATAATGATATTATCAGAGCTGTGTCGGCCAGGTACAAAACCGCACTGGTTCGGAGATATGATTTGCGGCATGAAGTTTTTCATCCTGCTTGCCACAATTTTAGTAACCACTTTGTACACCACATTGCATAGACTGATGGGCCTTAGATCTTTAAAGGTCTCTGGGGAGTCCTTCTTAGGAATTAGAACAAGCAAGGTATCATTGATCTTCCGTATCTCATGAGGATTGTCAAAGAGATGTTTAATGTAATTCACAAGCGACCTTCCAACTGTATGCCATTGATTTTGATAAAACAAAGCATTGAAGCCATCTGGGCCTGGGGACTTTAAGGGACCCATGCTAAACACAGCATCTTTAATTTCCTGTTCATCAACAATACGACTACAACAACGTAAATAAATATCATCAATAAGGGGATAGGTAATATCACATACCAACTCATCACGTAGAGGTGCATCATCTGTGAAGAGGTTTGAGAAGAAAGTTGTAGCCTCTTGTTTAATGATGCTCGCATCGTAGCACCAGTTCTCTTCATCAATACGGATTGCATCGACTCTATTAGTTTTCCTTCGTTCGTTGGCATGTGAATGGAACAGTTTTGTATTCCTGTCGCCGTAAACACTCCAGTTTAGACGAGCTTTTTGAGCCCATAATAAAGCATCTTGTGCCATGACACTTTCAAGTTCTTTCCACAGATCATTTTGAATTTCTTCATATACTGAACATTCCAGCCCCGGTGTATAGCTCTATTGACACCATCTAGACGTCTCAAGAGCTTTTGCTTTCTTGCTTCAATATGACCGAAGACCTGTTTGTTCCATAGGCGACACACATCTGTAAACTGGTCCATATTATGGTTCCAATTCAGGCTCTCCCTCCACTTATCTCGTACGAATTCATCAAAGTTCTCATGAAGGACCCAAGAAGCTATAAAGCGAAAAGGCCGCTGAGGTTTTTCAAAATGATGCTCAAGTTGTAGAAGGATGGGTCGGTGGTCTGATTTCTAAAAAGGGAGATGTGACACCTGTGCATGAGGAAATTTCTGGCACCATATCTCATTAGCAAAGAAACGATCCAATAGCGCCTCAGAGTGGGATCTCTTCCACGTGAATTTAGGACCACATAACCCAAGTCTTGCACATTCACTTCTTCAAACCACCTGTAGAAGTCACGGTCAACGATATACTATGAATTGCATTAGAGCACCTTTCCATCTCAAATAGTGTTGCGTTGAAGTCCCCACCAAGCACCAAGGTGCTTGCATAGTATTATCAAGGCGCCGAAGTTCATTCCAAAGCGCACGTCTTGTCACCACGTGGGGGCTCGCATATACAACCGTCATATACCATTCATCAAGTCTGCTATTCTTAATTTTTAAGTGAATATATTGTCGATGACGCTCTACAACAACTACCTCCCGTATGCCAGCATTCCAAAGGCACCAAATTCCTCCACTGTAGCCTTCAGTGTTGATGTAGGTGTAGTCTTGAAATCCAAGTCTACCAATCCTTTGTTCAGTCTTTTGCTTATTTGACGGGTCTCTACCAGAGCAAGGAAGTCCAGATGATAAAATTTTTTAATTTCTTGAAAAGCTGGGAAATGTCTTCGAGCCTGTACCTCTTGAATTCCAGATCATGTAGTTCATGGGGAAACAATATTGTATGGTTTGGTGATGCTTCAAGGCCCCCCACCTGAGCAATATCCATATTTGATAAAAGTTTTTCGCCTGAAGTTGACATACCAAGATGAAAATCTGATGATACACTATTTTGAGCTGTGGTGTCTTCATTCACCATGGCTAAAGACGAAGAAACACCGTTAGGAGGCTGAGAAGTATCCATTTCTGCCAGATCGCGTCCATTCAAACTTGAGCCCAAAATTTGTTGCTTGTTAGCGTCTTGTGTAGGTGGTCCATCTTGGAGTGATGAGAATGGGTTAAAATCAACAATGGGCCCATAGTTGGTGTCCTTTATGCCTTGGACTTTTGCTTTTGATTTGTCTGAGTTATTTTCCTTCCCACGCAACCTGTTCTTATCCACTATTTTCCTTTGAGCCTATGGTCATCCACGTGTTGCTATCAGTTGAAATCTCGTTCCAAAAGCTCGCTCTTTAATTATGGGGTCCGTGATCTTTGCTCCATGATCCTTCAGTACTCCTACTGGTCTATATACTCCTTTAAGGACCTCCTTATTCTTGATCCGGTTTTGATTCCTGCCATTAATCATATTCCCCATTTCCTTTTTTTCCTCTCTTATATTTCCATTATTAGATCCCTTTTTATCCGCAGCATTAGCTGTATTCGATCCCCTCTTATCTGTTCCAATATTGATTCTGCGAAAATTACGGCTTACCAACATCTGTGGACCCAAGTGAACATCAACCACCGTAGCCTTCGTTCCATTCACCGGATTCTGGGAGTTTCCGGTGTCGTTCATGTCGACAGAGTTCATCGTCTGGGTATTGGTTGATTTATCCTGTGCGGGGTTCGAGTCCGTGAGAGGACATGCATGTTTCTCATGACCATATCTTCCACAATGAAAGCACACCAAGTGTAATCCTTCATAGACTATCTGTCGATCCTCTCCAAAAGCCGTGAATGCTGTAAGTAAGGGTTGCTGCAGATCAATCTCTACGCATATACGGGCAAAGCCTCCTTTGTCATAAATTGAGGTCGACCTATCCACTTTGATGGTTTTACCCACCATGTCTCCAATAATTCCAAGTGATTCCACGTTGTAAAATTCCATTGGCAGATCTGGTATGCGAATCCAGGCAGCAATTCTTCGTTGGTTGTCCGCTTTCCATGGATTGAAATTCGGTCGCCATCTTTGAACCAGTAGGTAATGATCATCAATCATCCAGGGCCCTTCCTGAAAAGCATAGTCACGGTCTTCCCTACTTGAGAACGAGATAATGTAGTAGTCATTACTAAGAGGGGTCACTTCATCAGGTCTTTTGGTTTCCACATCCTCCTAACTCTGTCAATGAGTACATGCCTTGGAATTTGCGTCCCCATTAGTTTAATAATCAAGGAGTTCATCCATGGCTGGCACCATGCTGTGTATTGCTCAGCCGTCACTTTTAGGACTGGATACTTCGGTTTTATGGTAGTCCCCTCCGTCTCCTCTCCATCCGACATCTCCTTCTCTAGGTTTGGACCCTCCTCCTTATTCTTCTTGGCAAAAAAGGACTTCCACCCATTGACAATATCCTCAATTTCATCATGTCTCACCAAAAAGCCCCCACACCCTAAAGACAAAAGCTTTTCCTTATAGGACAAAGGAAGAGATCTCCGGTTCGGTACCTGTGGGTTTTTCTCACGCAGCCCTTCTGTCGTCTTATCTCCACCCCCCATGCCAAATACGAAGTCCATTGGCGTGTTGTCTAGTAGTTTATCTCGTTCGCGTCCCCCACCGAGATCGCCACTATCGTTACTTTCTTCTCCATTGCTGTCACTCAACCCACGTTCACCATCGCTCGACCCGTTCGCTCTCATCGCTCCAAACTCACGCTGTGAATGAAATCATGATTTTTTATCTTACCTAAACATCTCTAAAACAATAATCCTCCATCCCTTCTCCATTCAAATTCTCGGTTGCCGATTCTCTTATACCCCTAATATTTTACCAAACACAAAAATAATGTGATGGTGACAACAAATGTATCGTAATAATTTGATACTTCAAGACTTTTTTTGCCATCGATTATTATCAAAACTAAATATTAATGATATCAATAAATTAAATTGATATGATATCAGTTACTAGTAGCCATAGATTATCCTGGCAAAAGCATTACTAATTGATAACGTGACTTGAATTGATTTAGTATCAATCATTGTTATTACTTCGGATTTATGTTTTATTAAATTTTTTCAGTATATATAACACACACATCTATAACATCTTCCTTTTTAATAGTAACTTTAAGAACATAATTCCCGCACTTGTTCAGTCATTAATATACGCATATAGTCATATATCATGATCATCCTCAAAAACAAACCAAAGAAAAAGGTCGTAATGACGACCACAGTACTAACACTGCGTGTTTTTTTCGCCAAGAGATGACTATGTTTCAGACTCAACCGGGGAAGCTACATCCTCTCCCTTTCCCCCACTCTCTCTCGTCTCATATCACTCACGGGCAAAGCGCCATCGCGCGTGTTTCTCACTCGCCTCCTGTTTATATATAATCCTCCAAATCCTCACTCATGCTCTCTCACTGTCGCTCTCCTGTGAATCTGAAGAAATTAAATTCTCCAATACAGACCTCAATGGCGAATTGCCTCTTCCTGCTTCACAGTTGTGCATCCAGGAATTCCAATAGATTGCTTCCTAACCTCCCCCTCATCGTAATCACCACCGTCTTCTGCACCGTCTTCTATTTCATTGGCCTTTGGCAGCACTCCTCTGGCCCTGTCGCTATTGACGCAGCCTACGTTATCGCCGATTCCATCTGCCTCCGCCCCAATTCCACCACATCTTCTCCCCCGCCCCCGCCCCCGCCCCCGCCCAACCTCGACTTCACCGCCCACCACCACATCGCAGACCCTGTTCTTGCTCCGGAGGCGGCGCGTGATTTCCACTTCCCGCCATGCGACGCCTCACTCTCCGAGTACACGCCCTGCGAGGACGTCAACCGGTCCCTGAAATTCGACAGGGACAGACTAATCTACCGCGAGAGGCACTGTCCGGGGCCGTCAGAAGTGTTGCGGTGCCGAATTCCGGCGCCGTACGGGTACCGAGTTCCGTTGCGGTGGCCGGAGAGTCGCGAGTGGGTCTGGTACGCTAACGTGCCTCACAAGGAGCTGACTGTGGAGAAGAAGAAGCAGAACTGGGTTCGGTTCGAGGGGGAGCGGTTTCGATTCCCCGGGGGAGGGACCATGTTTCCTCGCGGTGCGGACGCTTACATCGACGATATTGGGAAACACATCAACCTGAGAGACGGGTCCATCAGAACCGCCATTGACACCGGGTGCGGGGTGAGTTATGTTTTGTCTCGGGTTTTTTGTGGTGCGTTTTGAGCCGGGATTCCGGTCGTTTTTAATTTCCTCAACAGCTGGTTTCAAGTTCACTTCTTTTTATACGACTGACTGATTCACACGTGCCATGGCATATGGCAACTGGGCATTGCATTTCTTTCTGCCATCCTCTATTACATCATTAGTTTTATATCAACATGAGAAACTGGACTGGTAGGGATTTCATTTCATTTCATTTAGGACGTGATTTATTTTTGTTGTTTTGGTGCAAATGTGAAATGTGTTAGACGGTGTGTCCCAGTCACAGCTATGGGTGGTTTAACCACCTATAGGACCTTGTCGTCTTCGTCAGTTTGCAGTTTGAAGGGGTTGGGAGTGGGACATGATCCTGTTTGTGTTGATTCGGTGGTTTCACTGTTACTTACGCCACACGTTGGGGAGTTTCGCCCTATCTTTTTAACTTTTGAACATGAATTTGGCAACTTTTTTGGGGAATCCTCGAGGGTCCAGATGCCTGTCGTTTATGGGATGAATGAGGATAGAAATTCCTTCTGGGTCCCTTTCTTTTTTTTTTTTTTTTAACTATTTTCAAAAACCCAAGTCTTTTTTGGGAAATGTGTAATTAATAACATAATTGACCTCATCAATCAAGTGTCATGTCTTGCTGTCTCTTTTCGTGGTTTTGTATTGATGTGTAAGGGATGTTTGGATGGAAACCAAACTATAGTTTTAGAAATGTTTTTACGGCTTACAAAGTAAATATATGGAAGAGTTTGTCTCGTTTTACAGAAAAGTGTTTTTTTCGGGGTTACCAAACATCCTCTAATTCTCTTTGTATTTTAAAATAACTTGGCACGAATCTTATCTGTTTCATAAAATTAAGAAAATTAGCTCCCCTACCCACAAGACTTTTTAAAATTTTTATATTACATATTGGTACGTAGTACAACAAAACAGAAAATTTATGAATTATGAGAGAGTTTTTAATGAAAAATTTTTATGACAAAAGTAATTCACAACGAATTTTTTTTCCTATTGTCGCTGCAAATTTCAACTTTTTTCATTGTAACTGTGACGTGATTTTATAAATATTCTGGTGCACTTGCTTGCCTTTTTTTGAGTCTACAATTTTCATGTCTAGAAAACTTACTGGCTGTGAAATTTCTCATGACGATATATTAATCTAGAATATGAATATATTATTCAAATAGCTGTTTTACATGCGTATTTGACTCGAAGGTGTGAAAGTTTATTTTATATTAGAATTAGAATTCGAATATGATATGAAGAAAATATTTGTAGTCTGGCTTGTTTTCGACCAAAGATAAAGAGAAGCCTAGCTTGTTTACATGAATATATTTAGGACCCAAAACCTGTACCATGAATTTGTTCCTTAGGTGGATGGTAAAAAGGTGAAAAGGAGCTTGCTTTGACACATTATTCTTCAAATTGAAGTAAAGTAGTTATAGTGAATTTTGTTTGTGTGGGCCCTTGATACGTGAAGGGGGGAATGATGAGAGGGAATAAAAATGCAGTGAATTACCAACGGGGTTGGTCCAAGTGGTAAGCGGCTTAGTACCGCTTAGAGGTGTTCAAGGCCGACCCGTCACGGTCGGCCCGTTCCGGTTCTAGTCTTATTGGGACGGGACGGATCCGTCCTAAAAAAGGACAAACCGGGACGGGACAAGACGGGACACGGGACGGGGTCGTCCCATCCCGGTCCCTTTTTTATTTTTTTAATTTTTTATCCTATTTATATAATATTATTTTTTTCATATTTTTTTAAGATTTGAAACTATTGTATAGAACTATGGATATATTTATTTAGAGTTTTTATATTTGTTAATGATTTGAGATTATTGATGATTAGAATTTTTAGCAAGTTTTTATTGTGTTAAAAGCTTTTGTTTAGAGTTTTTAATGATTATTATATGTAATATTATGAGTTTTTGTTTAAGAGTGCCAAACAAATAAAAAAGAAAATAAAAAGATGTTTTTATAAGTTTAAACCCAAAAAAATAATTAAAAAAATCAGATTTTATTAAAAAATTTTAAAAATTAAAAAGAATCAAAAAAATTTTAAAAAAAGTTCGGGACGTCTCGGTCCCGTCCCGACTGGGACCGTGACAACCCCGGGACGAGCTGGAACACGGGAAAGAAAATCTGTCCTATTACTGTTCATCGGGATGGAATCGGGACGGGCCTATCCCAGTCCGTCCCGTGAATAGCCCTGGTACCGCTTAAGCGAGGTCTCAAGTTCGAGCCTCAGCGTATGTATAAATCCCCGTTGGGAGACTCACCCACCATAGCCAAGTACGCTACGCGGGTCGGATCTAGATATTGTCGGAGCAAAGCTCCTGTGAATTGGGTGGGCAACAAAAAAAAAATGCAGTGAATTATATATGACATTTCCTCCTGTTTTTAATATAATATAAGAATTAAATAATTAATTTGCGGATATCAAGAAAATTAGTCAAATTAATTATTTATAATAAATTGATGTTGTCTTTCTTAAAATATCTTTAGTAAGCATGTGTATTAGATTATTTGGAATAAACTAGATAAGTATGAGGGACAAAATAGATTGAGATATTATATTTAGATAGTATAAATATATAATATAGAAAGAGGTGGAAAGATGATTTTTCATTTATTATGTGTGTGTTGGCAAGATGCATTTTGGAATGTCAAGTGCTCAAATCCTTGTCATGTGCGCTGTGTTACTTCTCAATGATTTTCATTAAGAATTGGAGGGGGAGGGTGGGGATCGAGCGTTAAAAAATAAAGAGAGAGAAAAATTCAGAGCGTTGTTATATTTTTGTATTCGATAAAGATAACAACTTTTGCAGACGGCGACAAGAACGTTGTGTTATTGGAGAAACTATGTATGGTTTGAATTCATTGAAACATTCGAGTAGCGTTAGAAGGAGAGAGGCAAAGTTAAGTGGATCGGAGTTAGTGGGCAATTATAAGAATGGTTGAAGCTCAACACGTCTCCATATCGATCATATCGCAAGTTGATGATCTGGTGACGTATGATTAGGACTTAAGAGCGACCTTGGTGAAAGCGGAAATGTAGATCCGTGGCTATTCTCTGCTTCATCCTCAAGCGTTTTTTCCCTCATTCTTCTTCTTGTGCAATTATCATTCTTTAGATTTTGCTGCTTTTGTATTTTTGTGTCCTGGTAATAAAAAAGAATCAATTAAAAATTCCTCAAAATTATTTCAATCAATCCAATTAATTAGTTCAAGACCCATTGCGGCAATATCAGGGGATATGTGATTCGCTATCAATTTTTATATTAGCACTTAAACTGACTGATGCAAAGCCATTAATTCATTTTATATTTTTCTTTCTCCATTAATTCCGCATGCATGATAACATGATCTTCACTGATTCAGGTGGCAAGCTGGGGAGCACACCTAATGTCTCGTAACATACTGGCAGTATCGTTTGCACCCAGAGACACGCACGAGGCTCAGGTCCAATTCGCTCTGGAACGAGGAGTGCCCGCCCTGATTGGAGTTCTGGCCTCTATCCGACTTCCTTACCCTTCCAGATCCTTCGACATGGCTCACTGCTCTCGCTGCCTCATTCCCTGGGGCCAACACGGTACATCCTCCCAAAATCCCACTCACCATCATCCTTCCACTCTATTATATTCTAACTCAGATGACTGCCCTGAACGGCGGAGCAGACGGCATCTACCTGACGGAAGTGGACCGAGTGCTGCGTCCCGGCGGGTACTGGATTCTGTCGGGGCCGCCCATCAACTGGCGCAGGCACTGGAAAGGCTGGGACAGGACTCGCGACAGTCTTCAGCAAGAACAGGACGGCATCGAGGCGGTGGCCAAATCACTGTGCTGGAAGAAATTGGTTGAGAAGGGGGATCTGGCAATATGGCAGAAGCCCACCAATCACATTCACTGCAAAATCACAAGAAGACTCTTCAGGAACCGCCCATTCTGTGGCTCGCAGGATGCGGACAAGGCTTGGTAATTTGGTCAGAATGGATGAGAATATTGCAACAATGGGCCTTTAATAATTAAGTCATCTCACTCTGATGATGTGGACCGAAACTGCAGGTACACTAAACTCGAGACCTGCCTGACGCCACTGCCGGAAGTATCAGGCATAAAAGAGGTGAGCGGGGGAGAGGTGGCGAAATGGCCAGAGAGGCTGAACTCAATACCGCCAAGGATTAGAAGCGGGAGCGTGAGAGGAATAACGGGAGAGATGTTCAAAAGAGACGGGGAGGTGTGGAAAGAGAGGGTGAGACGGTACAAGAGAGTGGATTCTCAGCTGGCGGAAGCGGGGAGGTACAGGAACGTGCTGGATATGAACTCTCACCTGGGAGGCTTCGGTGCGGCATTGGCATGGGGCGGCGATCCCGTGTGGGTGATGAATGTGGTCCCCGTGGAGGCAGAGCCCAACACGCTGGGCGTCATTTATGAGCGCGGCTTGATCGGCACCTACCACAACTGGTATGTATACGCACGCTCTTGTCGTATTGCTCTCATTAATTTAATTGAAGTGTGGCGGCCGGCCATATATATACATACACACTCACATATCCATGAGCTCATGCTGTGTGTAAGTGCGTGACAGGTGCGAAGCCATGTCCACTTACCCGAGAACCTACGACTTCATTCATGCCGCTGGCGTTTTCAGCCTGTACAGAGACAGGTAGGTGATCATTGTTATATATATATATATGTCATGATCTATGTTATGATGAATGGATGAATGAATGAATGCATGGCAGATGTCCAACGGAAGAGATAGTGTTGGAGATGGACAGGGTACTGCGGCCGAGGGGAAGCGTGATAGTGAGAGATGACGTGGATGTGGTGATGCGGGTGAAGACCGTGGCGGAGGCGGTGGGGTGGCAGACGACTGTAGCTGACCATGAGGACGGCCCTCTTCACCGCCACAAGATCCTCTCCGCCTTCAAGCCCTATTGGACTGCTCCCCCGCCCCCTCTCTCCTGACTCCCGCCATTTTTATCTTCTTTTCTTTCAACTTTTGACTTCATTTTTTTATTTTTAATTTCATTCTATTTTACAATTTACGCCCCCCCAAGCCATCTCCCAATTCTATGTCATTGGTTCGTCCTGGGCATTTGATCTGACGTAGCGTCATGCCGTTTCTCCATCTTCTTCTTCTTCTTGTTTTTTTTTTTGGGCCATGAAAAATAAAAAGCACCAATTAGCCAAGGAAACTTCTGTTATCCCTCAAGCCTGCGGCGGCTTATGAGCAGCGGGGCCAGATGCGGTAAACATCAATTTCAAAATTCATGCTGATCCCCATTGCATTCCGTGGTTACGGGGTTCATATTAGAGCTCCCACTGATCAGTAATGGTTAAACTTATTTATCACGGTATTATTATTAATTTTATGTATTACTCGGTGCTTGGCACTTTTATTATAGTAAAATGCGTTGTCTCGTTTAATTGAATCAAACCCTAACAAATTAGGATATCTAGTTCATTTATTTTCTAAGAATCCCTTCCCTGCGAACTAATGCTCTGATTTTTAGATGATTATGAGGTATTTTATGCTTGACTGCTTCATGAAACTTTAAATGTGTGCTATCGGTTTGGCTTTGCTCTCCTTTCTTCGGCATATTGGTCTGCATAAATGGACTGCGATCTTCTTCCTCATCGTTATCATCTCTCCATTGCGTACGCTAATTTTATTTCTCCATTCAAAATCAAGCAGCGTTAGAAGTAATATTATCAAGAATTGAAGACAAACACTATACCAAATGCATGTAAAATCATTTTGTATAATTCCATTCATTCCAACTGCATATTTATCGTTCAAACATATATAATAGTTAGTTGATTAATTTAAGTAGATTGAGAAAATTAATTAAATTAGTTATTTATAATAAATATGTATTATCTTCTTTAAAATACTCTTGCCAATAATGTGCATTAGATGGAACTACTATTTGATGAAATTTTTAATATGTCAATTAATATAAGGATTATCTTAAAAAAATAACTAAATATGATAGACAAAATAGATTAGAATCTTATATTTAAAACTAAATTAAATACTAAATTAGTTTTTATATAGAAGAGGAGGTATTATCTTCTTTTTGGACCAAATCGTTTGTTTATCGTCTAGACATCGCTGCTTTTATTTTCCAGCCTGGGTGAATCCAGATACCCCCACGGGAGGTTTTTTTTTTTTTGTTGGGGTCTTTTAACCGGTTTATTACTATTATTTTTGTCTTTAATATTAGAGTTAGTTGACTAATTCAATTAAATTAGAAATTTTTGTTAAATTACTTATTTATAATAAATAGGTGTTGTCTTCCTTAAAATACTCTTGCTGATCATGTATATTAGTTAGAATTACCATTTGATGGAACCTTAAACATATACAAATATTATAAGGATTACTTTGAAAAAATGAATAAATATTACAGACAACATAAATTAGGATCTTATATTTATGACCAAATTAAAATTTAAATTAGTTTTTATATTAAGGAACTAAAGCAGTAATATAATATAATTGTCATTTTTATTCAAAAAAGGGAAATGAATAAAGCCTTTTATGCGTTTTCACACAACCTTAATAATATCAATGAGAGATGACTCCGTATTTCTGATTTGATTGACATAGTAACATGGCAACATACAATATACAATATATAATCATAGTAAATTAATTTGTTTTTGCCGGATCCATTAGGAAAATGAAAAGAGTTTTGAAAATATGAAATAGCAAAATAGATTCCTGAATACTATAATTGTTTAAAGAGATTGAATTTTAAATTACAAATATAAAATGATGGCTAAAAAACAAAAAGCCTTTCTGCATCTTAAAACTTTAGTAAGTGAAATAATAAATATGTATACAGAAACTACAAGTCTAGTCAGTGAAAAAAAAAAAACAGGGACAGAATAGTTTATTATTAAAGAGGATAATTAGAGTTTTGAACTCGAGGTGTGAAAATGTAGCATCTTAAGAGTCAGGAGATGTCAACTTTAATAGTTCCTGTCATGTCTTGATCCGGATTAGTTTAAGTCTGTTGTTGTGTCTAAAAAATGGCCTAATTCAGGTTACTGGGTGCCTATGCAGAAAAAATAAAAAGGGATAAGTAGCATAAATTATACAACATTTCAAATTTTCAATAGCATATAGATGATTTTAGAAGTTTCGCCATCATTTGTGCGTGCGTGCGTTTTTTTTTCTGCCACCACTATTGTCATCTGTCAGGGATTGATGGTCCTGACTTAAGGTAGTACTTAGATAGAAACAAAAACGTGATTTTGAAAGTGATTTTATATTATATTTTTTTAATCTTATTTATAAGTCACTTCTAATATATTTCACATAGATTAAGAAAAACCTTAAACTTTATTAACTTTCATTTAAAATTCAATAACTTTCCAACTTTATCTTTGTTTAATAGACATTATATCTTATATAAATAAAATTAATACAATAATAAATGAAAAGTAAAATTATACATACACACAAGAAATTTCTCTTAGTGTCTATAAATGGACCAAAAAATATCTTCTATCTCTTTCCTATAAATAGACCAGGGGAGCATGAAGTAAGTATGTGGGAGAAATTTTATCTCAATTTACGTGAAAGCACTTATTAAAAGTATTTTTTGGGGCATTCCAAACACCCTCTAAAACTTTTATAGCATATATATATGAATTTCTCCGATCCTATTCATGAAGATATTTTTTGGTCTTACTTATAAGATGCTGAGAGGAATTTTTTTTTGTATGGATGTAAATTTTACCCTTTATTTATTATTGTATTGATTTTGTTTACACAAGATATAATATATATTAAATAAAAATAAATTTAAAAAGTTATTAAATTTTAAATAAGAATTAATAAAATTTAAAATTTAATGAAACATGTTAAAGATAAATTATAAAAAAGAGTCAGCCACTGTATCTAAACACTTTTTTTTTTTTTCCCGGCCAACATATAAATAAAGACATCGATCAAACTCTAAGTTTTCCTTCAAAGATCCGCTGCCGTATTGCAAACAAAATCTGACTATTTGAGTACGTATAGAATCTCAGAACCTTCGCCTTAGATCTACCGCTGCTCCACACTTCTGAAACCAGCCCACACCACTGAGGTCACATTTCCTTCTCTGTCTATTTTCAATCGTAGGTAGAACCTCTGAGCATTCTTCTCAATTTGTATAAACTCCGCGATCCTTCAATTCAAACTCCTTTGAAATCCCTAACCCATATGCGCGTTTGATCAGATCCAATCACTTTTTTCGATGGGCCAGTCGAATTTGCCTCCTTCCAAGCGTAATCCGCGTCAATGGCGGCTCTTGGACATAGTAACTGCGGGGTTTTTTGGATTCATATTTCTCTTCTTCGTCCTCATCTTCACACCTCTCGGGGATTCGCTTGCCGCCTCTGGTCGCCAGACGCTTCTTTTATCTAACTCTGATCCACGGCAGCGCCACCGCCTCATTGCGGCCATCGAGGCCGGTGAGCAGCGAACTATTGAGGCATGCCCCCCGGATGCGGTGGACCACATGCCATGCGAGGACCCGAGATTGAACAGTCACCTCAGTAGAGAAATGAATTACTACAGAGAGAGGCATTGCCCGCGGCCAGAGGCGACGCCGCTTTGTCTGATTCCCCCGCCTGAAGGCTACAAGATTCCAGTGCAGTGGCCGGAGAGCTTGCACAAGGTATAAGTATTAGATTGTTTGGATCCGGAGTAAATGCTGAAATGTCAAGTAAAACAAGACATGTGGGTGTAAGTCCAAATAATTACAGAACACAAGCACTGGTATGAGTACTACGAGTGAATCCTGTTACTACAGCAAAATTTATAACTTGCTATTTAGATATTTGTGGTCTCTTGAGAGTTTTCGGATATGTTTCCGGAAATATAAGCATTAAGGTGGGTGCATTAATAAAAGAACTTAACCACACACGCAGTCACTCACTATGACATAAACTACCATATCAGCTTAAAGTGTATCCATGAGCCTAACAGAGAAGTATAGCAAGAAAGGAACAAATGGCGACAGAAAGAAGTGAAGAAAAGAGAAGGTAGGGGTGGGACCGTGAAATCAGAGAGTGGATGGGTAAAAGAACGGAAAGATGTAGATGGAACAGAATTGAAGAAGAGGCTGAAGTGAAGGAGCCATCAGAGGCTTCCATATGGAGAAGGGTTAGATTTTTTTTTTTTGGGGGGGGGGGGGACCTTGACTAAAGGGCGATAATCTAATTGCTTGCGAGCCATGCGATGCATGCCATGCACAATGGCACTGATAACACTAGTCATTGCGCTTCAAATGACACATGCAACGCCATAGATGTAGTGACGTCCAAAGATCCGTGGCACGAGGTACACCACATGCCATGACGAAAAATGCTGCGCAGTACAATCTAAAAGTAATTTAATGCACACTTAATAGAATGATACCTGCGTCGTATCTGTCTTAAATAACAAATTAGAGAGACCAGATTCTATGGTGAGTCAGAGTGGCTAAAAGATCTCTAAGCAAAATATCTAAAACCAGTAACTTATCCTGATACGTGATAAATTTATATGCCACTTTTGGTAACAGGTTTCTCTTAATTGAAAATTATGAGGAAGACCAATGTAGATTACTTTCGCCCCCTCTTTGCCTCATCCTTTTTCTCTTCTATATTCACTGGGGACTTAATTTCAACAAGATATCTTATATTTTCTTAATTAGTAATTCACTGATAAAACCACTTCTACCTTTGTGCAGATACGGCATAGCAATATGCCACATGACAAGATTGCAGATAGGAAAGGTCACCAAGGATGGATGAAACGCGAAGGCCAACATTTTATTTTTCCTGGTGGTGGTACAATGTTTCCAGATGGAGCCATTCAGTATATTGAAAAACTTGGTCAGTACATCCCAATAAAAAGTGGTATTCTGAGGACTGCTCTTGATATGGGGTGTGGGGTAGGAGCTTTTCTCCTATTTAACTTCTTATTGTTTTTTATTCCTTTGGGCCAAAATAACGTATTATTGTTTAACATGTACGTGTATCTATCATTTCATAGGTTGCTAGTTTTGGAGGGTATTTGCTAGCTCGAGACATTTTAACTATGTCCTTTGCTCCAAGAGATTCACATAAATCACAAATACAATTTGCTCTCGAAAGAGGAATACCAGCAATGGTCGCCATGCTTGGCACTCGCAGACTTCCATTTCCTGCATTTGCATTTGACTTGGTGCATTGTTCTCGGTGTTTAATTCCTTTTACAGCCTACAGTAATCTCTTCATTCTGGCCTACCTTTTTAAATCTTATAATATGCTAAACAATAGCCACTTCTCTAATGCGGAAGATCTGCCTTGCAGATGCAACTTATTTTATTGAAGTGGATAGATTACTTCGCCCTAGTGGATACTTAGTCATATCTGGTCCCCCAGTGCAGTGGCCTAAACAAGATAAAGAATGGTCAGATCTGCAGGCTGTGGCCAGAGCTCTGTGTTATGAGCTCATAGCTGTTGATGGTAACACAGTGATCTGGAAAAAGCCAGTTGGAAATTCATGCATGCCCAACCAAAATGAATTTGGCCTTGAGTTATGTGACGGCTCTGATGACCCAAATTCTGCTTGGTAATTTGCATCAGACTTGAGGAGTTATTCTTCCTCTTATTTTTGATTCTCGTGGCAGAGATCTACTGTGTTAGCTGGAGTATTCTAAATTTGATTCACCCTATCATAGTGTTAGCACTGGGTGAACTTTATTTTGTTCAAAGATTTTCTTTTGTCATTTTCTTGTCAGCGGTCTCATGTATTAGCTGGACTGTTTTAAATTTGATTCACCCTATCATAATGTTAGCACTCCGGTGAAGTTTATTTTGTTAAAAGATTACTTATAATAGTTATTTGGGATTGTGTTATTTTGCAGGTACTTCAAGTTGAAAAAATGTGTCAGCAATACAGATTCTGTCAAAGGAGACTATGCTGTTGGGAGAATCCACAAGTGGCCGGCAAGGCTCACTGCAGCACCTCCAAGAGCCACGATCATGAAAAACAGTGCTGATGTGTTTGAGGCTGATTCCAGGAGGTGGGTGAGGAGGGTTGCTTACTATAAGAATTCTCTGAATCTAAAGTTAGGTACCCCGGCAGTCCGCAATGTCATGGACATGAATGCGTTCTTTGGAGGTTTTGCATCAGCAGTAGCATCTGACCCAGTGTGGGTAATGAACGTTGTTCCACCTCGCAAACCATACACTCTTGATCTTATATTTGATAGAGGTCTTATCGGAGTTTATCATGATTGGTGAGTTATAGCTGAAAAATTTATGCATTAGTTATTGAAGAATTTCAGAGTTTAGAAATGCCATGATTCTTATTCATTGAATCACAAACAAATAGGAGTTGGATTGGAGTGCTAGCGTACAACATCCAAAATCCCAAGGAAATAAGTAATAAGAATTTTACATATTTGAAAAAAATATGACGTCATAATAAAAGCCTAACAACCAAACACAAATAAAACTTTAACATATAATTATCTTACTGTAATATAATTATATGATAGTAAAAGCTCAAGACATTGTCTTGGGCAATAAAAATTAATTGTTAAAAAGATTCTGAATGATGATAAAAGTGAAAATGCTGTTAAATGTCACATGCAATGGAGCACAATCTTTTCACATCTTTAGACTCACATTCTCCAACATTTAAGAAAATGATATGATCTATGATTCAGGCACATAGATTAATGCAATCTAAGCTGATATGACAAAATCAAGTTACTCCTCTAGTTCTATTTATACCTCATGAAAACTAAGTCAAGAAGATAATAAATGAAGGATAAAATTATACATTCATATGAAAAATTTCTCTCTGCCTTGTACGGGATTAAAAAATTCCTTCTTTCTCTGCCCTATAAAGAGGACCAGAGGAGTATTTTGAAATTAAATAATTGCATACAAATATCGGATATTCTTTATGGTATAAAGTCAAATATATCACAGCTTGATGTAACTTGATTTTTGAGAACGTAGTTGCAGAACTCTCTATTTTTAAGCAGAAACCTAGAATGACACATGAGAAATTGATTAGACTTCAATTTATCTTTTTGGAGAATGAGTTGGTCTGGTTGTGTTGCACTATCGTTAACTGCTGTCTAGATTTTTTATTTCTCGTTATTTCATTGTAATACTGAATTTTGTGGGGATTTGGCTTTCTGATCTGCACTATGTATCTTAATTTGACGAATTTCTTAAATTTATATTTTACACAGTATGTTTGAATTGGCATAATCCCATAATCTCCAATAGTACAAATTACTCGACTCCTTCTAAGAGAATCCCTTGCAACAGAACTAATAGAATTCTTAACAGTTAATAGCTGTCCTAACACGCATCTGCTAACTATTAATTCAATCAGTCTCGTATATTAGGTCTTCGTTGTATAGCAAATCAGGGATTTTATATGAAAATTGGCATTTTATGGCAAAATTTGGGATGCTTTTTATTGTTCTAGGAAATCAGGTATTTCAACTGGGAGAGGAAAGGATTTTATTTTTTCATACATAGGAAATTAGGGATTTATTAGGGGAATTGAGATGGGGTGTTAAAAGTATCGATGATAAGAACCACAATATATCAAATTTCAAATTTTAATCTGTAGGGTAGTTGATTGCAGACAGGCCAAACAAAAGTGAAATAAAATATATTACCTATAGCTAGATATCTTTACCCTGTGCGATGCATGGGAAAGATGATAACTGAAGACTCTATTGAAATTTGTAGAAAAATATTGAATTAATTACCGGAAGAAAAGGTCACACAAAGCCTAATGAAATGTGTGAAGAAAGCCCGAGTTAAAAATGCATGGGGTTTGAGAAGAGTATCATTATAGCTTGAGTAATGCGAGTCTCTATGGATTTTAGATTTTATATTGATTTTAAAAGTTAGGACTATACGATTGAAAATTTAACTAACAAGATCAAATATCAAATATTCAATTCAGGTTTCTTACATAGTGAAACCAATTCAATGCAATCTAACTTCAAGTCATGTTGAGTTGGGCCTTTAGTTAGTCCAACCTAGCAAGGCTGTCAAATAGCATGATTCTATTGCGATGATGCTATTTTGCTTGTATAAGATACTCAGTCTGATATGATTGTCATTTTCCCTATTATTTCTTTTATGTAAATAGGGAACCAACTCTGCTGATTAAAGTTAGTTGATGAATTCCAACTGTCATACTTTTCCAAGAAAAGAATAACATGGGGGTGATCATTGCGATTTTTATAAAGTCCCCTGCATCAAAAGAGTCAGAATTTCCTAGATATCGTGATTAAATCAAAACTAGTGTGCTTAATCTCTAACATGTTTTTGACTTTTCGCCAGGATTCTGATTCTAATCTTTTAACCGCGTTTATGTGCCTTGAACACGTTACAATTTGCGAAAGAAGATTTTTGTGGATCTAATTTGTAAGGATACTGTTCCAGGTGTGAACCTTTCTCAACATATCCTCGTTCTTATGACCTGATCCATGTGACAAGCATTGAATCACTCATAAAAGATCCAGCTTCTGGCAATAACAGGTACTGGCTTGTAATTTTCTACAGTTACATTCTAAAATGTTGATCTGGAGATTTTAATTGACATCATTAATGAATTTTTGTGAAGTCATGTCATGGTCATTCCCTGCATACGTACCCTTGCATGTTGAGAGGAGCTAGAGGGTGCTTCTTGAAATAACCATTTAGCTATTGAAGGAACGAATTCATTTGATTTTCATAAAATTAATAATCTGTTTGTATTAAGCTTATTGTTTGCAATTGCTGCTTTGAGATATATTCTTTATATCTTTTCGCATATTGAACTTGAAGGTTTTGTTTCTTGTCAAATTGTAAACTTCTAAATTCAAAAAATGGTCTACTTCAACCGATTGGCTATTTCATTTGAAGTAGCTTAGCGTTAAAATAATTATGGCATGCTCATCTGTCTACTCTGAAAGATTTAAGTAACATAGTGACTAAATTATTTGTGAGCTCTGAGCCATCTAGATTGCCATTGTCCTGTAATGATCTCATGTCCAATCCAAAGTTGCAAAAGCTGTCTCTGCGCAGCTTCAACATGGTTTCCATTTGTTATCATGATTTGTTCCGAATGATCAGCAAGATCACTGACATTAACTAATGACTTCATTACAGGTGCAATATTGTTGACTTGCTGGTGGAAATAGACCGGATGCTGCGGCCGGAAGGAACCGTGGTGGTGAGGGACACGCCAGATGTAATCAAGAAAGTTGCTCATGTTGCCAACGCAGTACGTTGGAAGCCTACAATACACGATCAAGAACCTGAATCACATGGTGGAGAAAAAATTCTAGTTGCCACCAAGAGATATTGGACACTTTGAATCTCATCTCACTGACACGGCTCTGTAAGTTAGGTAAATTTTCTTCCTTTTTCTTCTTTTTTTATGGTGGTGGAAGAATTGAAGGAGGGAGTATAATCTAAAGCATTAAGATATAAGGCTTCCTTTCTTGATCCTATTCATTTGGTTAGATTGAAGGAAGTGACGAGAAGACCTTGAGCAGATTTTTATAGGAAGGGCTGCAGGTCGATGCCAGTTTTATTGATTCATCAATTGTAATTCCATTGATTATTTATTAAAGAGGGATGTCACTGATTGCTGTTAATCACAATTTTGGTTCTTCTAGTATATGTTGTTTCAAGCGTAGTTTCTTTTATATTTGGTGCAGGCAGGGAATGCTCTCGTTGATGTTTTGAGTGCAATTAGTGATTAGATTTTTGCTTGAAGTGAGGGTTTTTGATACTATGAAAGAGCTTTTCCATGTGGAATTGAAAAATATATTAGTAGAATACAAGAACCTTCTTTCAGTTTTGCTAAACTTAATAACCTAGTCCAAAAAATTGAAATTACTTATTTTCCCTTGATCTAATTGTATGCTCTCCGTCCCCAATTTAATGAATAGGAATTTATCTAAATTAGGAATTCAAGGATCTTTTCGATAAGAAATCAATATTATGCCCATTCCCCAATTCTCCACTTTGTTCTTTATTGTTTTGTTCCCAATTTTCTCTAAGAATTGCCGCATTTCTCAATAACTCTTTAAGATAGTACTGTATCCTCTACCGCGACTTGAACCACATTTTTATAGATGTTTCCAACATAAAACTGGCAAACCCAAAGAGTTGCCAATAGGCTTAGGTATGCCCACTCTAAGTAGAAGACTTAAAACTCGGAAGTACTTAGAGAAGAGAAGGGGCTACATTTGTTACGAGTAGAAACATGATCAATCATTAAATTATGTAAGTATGTTTGAAATATTATTTTGGTCAATTTATGTATTACAACTTAAAAAATTTAGTAAATAAATAAGTTTAACGGGTACGGGTAAAAGGAATTAAAATATGATGAAAAACGTTTAAAATATATATGCATTAAGATTATTTTCGTACCACCCAAATAATTTTTAAATAACATTTACGTTATAAGAGCGGTTATTTGGTTGAAAATATTTGATATAGTGGTTAATTAGTAATTATGAGCATGAAACTGAAGCATTAAAAATAGAGTAAACTGTTGTAAATATATTTTGGCTGAAAAACTTTTTAGACTTTAGTCTTATTTTAAGCAAAACATTATAGATGTATGAATTTTACATGTAACTATGCTGTTCTTTGAATTAAATCGTATAGTTGTTAAGTTTTTCAGGTTTAATTATGCCATATTGGAGAGTTGAAGAAACTGATGTTGGATATAGGAGAAAAAGACAGAAAAATGCACCTTTAACTTCAAAAGCCCCAAAACGTCCGCCCAATTCCACAAATCCTATTTTGGTACCATGAGACCAAATGGGATTATTATGTGAAGGAAAAGACCACATTGCCCTTCATTTTTAAATATTATTTTAAAATATCACAACCCCTACTGGCCGGCCGGTCACGGAGCTCCGGCGACCAGCCGACAATTGGTCACCGGAACTCCGTCGGTCGGATTTTTTTTTTTGAAAAATTTTACAACTTCAATATAACGGTTAACAACTTTGTAATGCTATTAATAACTTCAGTATAGCAAAATTAACAAAAGCTTTTCTGGAAATTCAACAAACTCCGGCGACCGGAAACAATTATTTTGAAAATTTTTACAACTTCAAATAAACGTTAACAACTTTTGTAATACCATTCACAACTTCAACTATAGCAATTAACAACAGGTTTTCTGGGAAATTAATAAATATCCGGCAACCGGAAACAATTTTTTTGAAAATTTTTACAACTTCATATAACGGTTAACAACTTTTGTACTGCTATAACAACTTCAGTATAGCAATAACAACAGCTTTTCTGGGAAATTCAACAAACTCCGGCGACCGGAAATAATTATTTTGAAAATTTTTACAACTTAATATAACCGGTAAACAACTTTATAATACCATTCACAACTTCAATATAGCGCTTAACAACAGGTTCTGGGAAATTCAATAAACTCCGGCGACCGGAAACAATTTTTTTGAAAATTTTTACAACTTCAATATAACGTGGTAACAACTTTTGTACTGTATAACAATTTCAGTATAGCAATTAACAATAGCTTTTCTGGGAAATTCAACAACAACTCCGGCGACCGAAAACAATTTTTTTGAAATTTTTACAACTTCAGTATAACGGTTAACAACTTTTGTAACCCTATTAACAACTTCAGTATAGCAGTTAACAACAAGTTTTTTGAGTTATATAATTTTTCAAAAAAATTTGTTGTTAACCACTATACTGAAATTGTTAATAGGGTTACAAAGTTGTTAACCGCTATATTGAAGTTGTAAAAATTTTCAAAAAAATTATTTCCGGTCGCTAGAGTTTGTTGAATTTCTCAGAAAACTTGTTGTTAATTGCTATATTGAAGTTGTTAATAGCATTATAAAAGTTGTTAACCGTTATATTGAAGTTGTAAAAATTTTCAACTCAGTATAACGTTAACAATTACGTTTTTTTGAAAATTTTTTATAACTCCAATATAACGGTTAACAACTTTGATATAGCAGTTAACACAAGTTTTAAATTCAAAAAGTGACATTTTTATAACTTCAGTAATGCCTTTAACAAACTCAAAAACCTGTTGTTAACTGCTATACTGAAGTTGTTAATAGCTTACAAAAATTGTTAACCGCTATATTGAAGTTTGTAAAAATTTTCAAAAAAATTATTTCCGGTCACAGGAGTTTGTTGAATTTCCCAGAAAACTTGTTGTTAATTGCTATATAAAGTGTTAATAGCATTTAAAAGTTGTTAACCGTTATATTGGAGTTGTAAAAATTTTCAACTTCAAGCATAACGTTAACAATTACGTTTTTTTGAAAATTTTTACAACTCCAATATAACGGTTAACAAATTTGATATAGCAGTTAACAAGTTTTTAAATTCAAAAAGTGACATTTTTATAACTTCAGTAATGCCTTTTTAACAAACTCAAAAACCTGTTGTTAACCGCTATACTGAAGGTGTTAATAGGCTTACAAAAGTATTAACCGTTATATTGAAATTGTAAAATTTTCAAAAAATTGTTTCCGGGCCTGAGTTTGTTGTTGTTAATTGCTATATTGAAGTGTTTTATAGCAGTACAAAAGTGTTAACGTTATATTGAAGTTGTAAAAATTTTCAAAAAATTGTTTCCGGTCGCCGGAGTTTATTGAATTCCCAGAAAACCTGTTGTTTTTGATTAGTTGTTATATTGAAGTTGTGAATGGTTTTACAAAGTTGTTAACGGTTATATTGAAGTTGTAAAAATTTCAAAATAATTGTTTCCGGTCGCCGGAGTTTTGTTGAATTTCCCGAAAAAGCTGTTGTAATTGCTATACTGAAGTTTGTTAATAGCAGACAGTACAAAAGTGTAACCGTTATATTGAAGTTGTAAAAATTTTCAAAAAAATTGTTCCGGTCACCGGAGTTTATTGAATTTCCCAGAAAACCTGTTGTAATTGCTATATTGAAGTTGTGAATGGTATTACAAAAGTTGTTAACGGTTATATTGAGTTTGTTGTAAAAATTTTCAAAATAATTGTTTCCGGTCGCCGGAGTTTGTTGAATTTCCCAGAAAAGCTGTTGTTTAATTGCTATACTGAAATGGTTAATAGCATTACAAAAGTTGTTAACCGTTATATTGAAGTTGTAAAAATTTTCAAAAAAAAAAAAATCTGACCGACGGAGCTCCGGTGACCAATTGTCGGCTGGTCGCCGGAGCTCCGGTGACGGTGCCGCCCGGCCAGTAGGGGCTGTGATATTTTAAAAATAATATTTAAAATGAAGGGCAATGTGGTCTTTCCTTTCACATAATAATCCAATTTGGTCTCATGGTACCAAAATGGGATTTGTGGAATTGGACGGACGTTTTTGGGCTTTTGAAGTTAAAGGTGCATTTTTTCTGTCTTTTTTCCCTTGGATATAAGACTCTTTTTTTTCAGAACTTTTAATCAGTTCATATGACAAAAAAAGCATGCTGAGTTAACCCACCAGCCTCCTAAGACAATCCTAACTCACCAAAAAGTGGGCTAGCTCAGTTAGGCCTAGTTTGTATTCTGTTTTTCTTCAATTAAGATATGATTGCCTGATGAGAACATTCTCCAACGGAAGCCAATTATTCCCTACGAACAGGATCATGTTTAGAATTTTTCATGTTAAATTTTCCCCTTTTCACTCTCAAACCTCACTCAGGAGACGAAATGGATGGAACATTGACACCTTAAACAAGCGAACACCACGGCAATATTCATCAATTACCAAATGCACTCGTAATCCTCACTTCATAGATCAAAATTCTTCTTCCCATTATTGCATAAAAATTTTAGGTATAACATGTGGTCTGTATTTTTTATTTTTTAAATGATTACACTGATAATTATTTAAAGAATTGATGCATTTCACATTTATAAAATA